>NC_083238.1:61000438-61170278 GCF_032191835.1 Heteronotia binoei
TCCACCCTCTTCCCCCGCTCCCCAAAAAAAACGAAAGCGGGGGGGAGGGGGGGGAAACGGCACCAGGGAACATGGTGAGCTGCCCGATCCTGGAGCGGGCGAGCCGCCGCGCCGCTGCCGCCCCCTCCCCCGCCCACTGCAGCTGCTCCTCCGAGATGGGGCCCAGGCTGAGCCCATCTCGGAGGAGCCGCCAAGAGCAGCACAGGCAAAACCAGTGAAGGGGAGGGCGAGGCAGGCCAGGAGCATGGCGAGCCGCAAATCCAGGCCCTTCTAGGACCTGGACTTGCGGCTCGCCACGCCCCCGGCCCGCCTCCACCCCCCCCCTCCGCTTCACCTTCAGAGGCAGAGCGGGCGAGGCCGCCGCGCCGCTGCCGCCTCTTCTCTGCTCGCCGTGGCTGCTCCTCCGAGATGGGCTCAGCCTGAGCCCATCTCGGAGGAGCAGCGACGGCGAGCGGAGAAGAGGCGGCAGCTGCGGGGCGGTCTTCACCACGCTCCCCGACACTGTTTCCCCCCTCCCCCTAGCTCCACCCCATTGTCTCCTGGCTCCACCCCCAAAGTCTCCTAGCTCCACCCCCAAAGTCCCCAGATATTTCTGGGGTTGGACTTGGCAACCCTATTATTCTTCAGTCTCCACTGAGGAGAAAAGTGGGTTAAAGATGTAGAAAATAGTAAACAGTGAGGGAATACATAAGTTATAAATAAAAGTTATTATCATCTCAATTTCCGCCTTGTGGTTGTATGTCCAAGAGGGATGGGGCAAATAGAACTAAAAGGGCTTTTTAAAAAATAATAATAAAAGTATGTCTCCATCCACTGCCCCCAACCCAAATTCCATGTTGGCATTTTCACCACTTGGGTGTTATCCACTGAGGTGATAGGATCACCATCTTCAAGACTTGAAGGGCTGTCCTAGAGAGGATGGTGTGGAATTGTTTTCTATGGCCCCAAGAAGTAGGACCAGAACCAATGGGTTCTGAAATTAAATCAAAAGAATTTCCGGCTCAACATGAGGAAGAACTTCCTGACCGTTAGAGCGATTCCTCAGTGGAACAGAGGCTAGATGGCCATCTGACACAATGAGGATCCTGTAAATTTAGGGGGAGGTGTTTGTGAGTTTAGAGTGGTTCCTCAGTGGAACAGGCTTCCTCCTCGGGAGGTGGTGGGCTCTCCTTCCTTGGAGGTTTTTAAGCAGAGGCTAGATGGCCATCTGATAGCAGTGAAGATCCTGTGAATTTAGGGGGAGGTGTTTGTGAGTTTAGAGGGGTTCCTCAGTGGAAGAGGCTTCCTCCTTGGGAGGTGGTGGGCTCTCCTTCCTTGGAGGTTTTTAAGCAGAGGCTAGATGGCCATCTGAAAGCAATGAAGATCCTGTGAATTTAGGGGGAGGTGTTTGTGAGTTTAGAGTGGTTCCTCAGTGGAACAGGCTTCCTCCTCGGGAGGTGGTGGGCTCTCCTTCCTTGGAGGTTTTTAAACAGAGGCTAGATGGCCATATGACAGCAATGAAGATCCTGTGAATTTAGGGGGAGGTGTTTGTAGGGTTGCCAAGTCCAATTTAAGAAATATCTGGGGACTTTGGGGGTGGAGCCAGGAGACATTGGGGGCGGAGCCGAGAGCAAGGGTGTGACAAGCATAATTGAACTTCAAGGGAGTTCTGGCCATCACATTTAAAGGGACTGCACAAATTTTTAAATGCCTTCCTTCCATAGGAAATAATGAAGGATAGGGGCACCTTCTTTGGGGGCTCATAGAATTGGACCCCCTGGTCCAATCTTTTTGAAACTTGGGAGGTATTTTGGGGAGAGGCACTAGATGCTATACTGAAATTTTGGTGCCTCTATCTCAAAAAACAGCCCCCCCCAGAGCCCCCAATACCCACAGATCAATTCCCCATCATTCCCTATGGGAATCGTTCATAGAGGTGCATGATGGCTCTGGGGGCGGGGCTTCCCCCGCCGGCCAGGTGGCTGGGGGAGGGGGGAAGCCTGTAAAACCGGGGGATCCCCCTCTGGGACCTGGGGATTGGGAAGCCTAGGTGTTTGTGAGTTTCCTGCGTTGTGCAGGGGGTTGGACTAGATGATCTTGGAGGTCCTTTCCAACTGTATGTTTCTATGACCTCTGAGATCAGGCCCTTGAGATGTCAAAAAAGAAGCAGATCTCTGACAAGTTCTTGGGGTCTGCCTGTCTAACCCAGGCCTGGCAGGAGGCATAACTGAGCCTTTCCCTGCCTACATGGCGCATCAAAACAGACATCCTTTGCACAGTGGGACATAAAAATGAGCTTGTCCTTTCTTGGGCAGGTGTCTCCCTTCAATGATAGAGCAAGGTCACTCCGTTCTTTCCCTCTTTGTTCTCCACGCCTGCCCCTTTGACTGGTGAGACGGCCCTGGCAAGTCTAATTTATTTGCTCATTTTTCATTCTCAGCCGCGCATTTGAAACTCTAACTGATACCTTGGGAAATGAGCGGCAATCATTAAGCCCCACTTTTGGATACAAGGTACCTGATGCGCTGATTGATTGGATGATCCAGGCTCCACAAACCACCTATGTATTCGAGACCGATATATAAAAACAAAAAAAACATGCAGCATTGGAAAATGGCTTAATAAAAAAAAAAGGCTGACATCTTCCATTCGGAGAAATATAGATTTTTGGTTTATAGCAACAGAGAAAATAGCTCCCCCCTCTTGTTTTATAATGCCTCTGCAGTTTCACTCATTTGCTAAATTTAAATACTGTATCATCAATCATTCTTAAAAGTGTAGCACCTCAAATGCCTCTCATTGTTTCTTTGATGGGTGTTTTATTTGCTTCTTTACTGGGCATCTTCAACCTAACGTGGGTTTTTTTCTGACAAAAGATCCATCTACAGTTTTATATCTTTGATGAAAATGTCTGAAAACAGCTAATTTGATGGGATGAGGAACTAAACTCTTCAAGTACTTGAAGGGCTGTCCTATAGAGCAGGGGTGGCCAGCATGGCCAATGGCTGGGGATGATGGGAGTTGTAGGCAAGAAACATCTGGAGAGCTACCGTTGGCCACCCCTGCTACAGAGGATGTTGCAGAATTGTTCTCTGCAGCCCCAAAAGGTAGGACCAGAACCAACAGCTTGAAATTAACTCAGAAGAGTTTCTGCCGGCTCAATGTTAGGAAGAACTTCCTGACCGTTAGAGCGGTTCCTCAGTGGAACAGGCTTCCTCAGGAGGTGGTGGGCTCTCCTTCCTTGGAGGTTTTTAAACAGAAGCTAGATGGCCATCTGACAGTAATGAAGATCTTGTGAATTTAGGGGGAGGTGTTTGTGAGTTTCCTGCCATGCAGGGGGTTGGACTAGATGACCCTGGAGGTCCCTTCCAACTCTATGGCTGCTAACAGACTGACACTTTGGGCTGACTCAGAGACACCTCAGGAGGCGACCCATAAAAACCCTCCACATGCAAACATCTGGCGACTGTCCTGATCACATACTCACCCCGTCCTCTGGGCCGCTCCACCCACCTCCAAAAGGCACCATGTCAAAAGTGGTACCTTTCTGCTGGGGCACCTTCTAGGCGGCTCCTGGTCATCTGGAAGACCTGGAAGCACCAGAAGTGCACCCGGGGAGCTGCGAACGGGATGTGTGAATGTTCCAGAAGCTCCCCTGGCACCCACGGCCCGCTTCTTTTTGCAAGTGCCATCCGGAAGTCCGGGGATGCTCTATTTCCGGACTTCTTGATTTGGGCCGGCTTCAAGCCGCCCCTAACAGGCCGTTTGACATCACCCTATGATTCTGTGATTCTAAATTTGTCCTTTGGGATATAAGACAGTCCACTAGTAACTGGTAGAGTGCTTTGACCAATAGTTGCAGCATGAATCAGCAGACTTCTGGTTCAGATCTCACCTCTATTGCAACATCGGCAAGTCGCAGAGTTGCCAGCTGCAGGGTGGAGAGCCAATAGGGGAATGGATCAAAATCTGCAGTTAAAATATTCTTTTTTAAAAAATGCTACAAGTAGAACTGAAGTCGGAAGCATGTGTTTATGCACACGTTTCTTTCTGAATGGCTGAGAGTATTATACACACAGAGAGTACAGCACCCGTCTCTTAACATCTACTGTGCTGACAGACATACTAAAACGTATTTATACCGGGGGTAGCTTGGCCTGAAGAGTGAACTTAAATCTTCATCTGACAGATTCCCCCCCCCCCCCCCGCCCCCATGACTGACGGTGATTTCTCCTCTACGAAGAAAGGTTAAAACGCTTGGGGCTCTTTAGCTTGGAGAAACATCGACTGCGGGGTGACATGATAGAGGTTTACAAGTTTATGCTTGGGATAGAGAAGGTAGAGAAAAAAGGACATTTCTCCCTTTCTCATAATACGAGAACTCGTGGGCGTTCAATAAAATTGCTGTGGTCGGGTTAGAATGGATAAAAGGAAGTCCTTCTTCACCCAAAGGGTGGCTATTAGGTACAGAGTATAATTGGAACTCTCTGTCTGGGGCAGTGATGCTTAAATTCTTGGTGCTGGGGGGGGGGGACAATGGGAGGGCTTCCAATGTCCTGGCTCCACTGGTGGATCTCCTGATAGCACCTGGCTGTCATATAGAGGATGGCACAGAGTTGTTTTCTGTGGCCCCAGAAGGTAGGACCAGAACCAATGGGTTGAAATTCAACCAAGAATTTCTGGCTCAACATTTGGAAGAACTTCCTGGCAGCTAGAGCGGTTCCTCAGTGGAACAGGCTTTCTTCTCGGGAGGTGGTGGGCTCTCCTTCCTTGGAGGTTTTTCAGCAGAGGCTAGATGGCCATCTGACAGCAGTGAAGATCCTGTGAATTTAGGGGGAGGGGTTTGTGAGTTTAGAGTGGTTCCTCAGTGGAACAGGCTGACTCCTTGGGAGGTGGTGGGCTCTCCTTCCTTGGAGGTTTTTCAACAGAGGCTAGATGGCCATCTGTTGTGTCCTAGGTTCAAATGGAGAACTATTACTTTTGGAGGGAACTGTTACTTTTGGAGGGAACTGTTACTTTTGGAGGGAAGCTGAACAAGCCAAGCTTGTACTCCACACCAGGGTTCCAGAGAAGGCCTACGCGTGCCCAATCAGGGGAAGGATTGAAACATAAGTAGCCAATCAACATCTAGGCTCATACTGTACCCTGATAGGCCCTTAGGCCTCTGTAAATAGCCAATCCATGTACATAGTTAAGGTCCAATCAGAAGGGGGCAAGAATTGTATAAAGGAGCGGGAGGTTTGAATAGAGCTCAATCTGTGTTGGTGTTCCTGAAGTAAAGCTTGCTGAAATCACTCTCCGCCTCTGGTCTCTTACTGTGTCGACCCCAGTACTTTACACTGGCGACGAGGATGGGATGCCAGTAAGAACCAGCAACAGAACCAGGAACACGGAAAGGTGGCTAAATCCAAGCCATCTGGGTCCGCACCTCTGCTCTGCACACACCCCAGCTCGCAAGCCGCCCAGACACGCTGCCAAGAATGGAGGCTCCAGCCAACCTCCTACAGCCCTTTAGCATTGATCGCCCCGAGCTGTGGGACTCATGGGTCGAAGGCTTCCAGTCATACCTGACCTTCCGGAAGATTACAGAGACTACCATGCAGAGAGCTCTGCTTATCAGTACGTGTGGCACGGAGACCGTGGACTTAGCCAGGGCTCTTCTCCAACCCAGGAAGCTCTCAGAGACGCCAGTGGACGACATCATCAGCACTCTGGAGAAGTATTTCCAGCCCCAGCCAACCAAGCTCACCCGGCACTGGGACTTCCGACAAAGGACACAGAAGGCAGGCGAAACCACGATGGCGTTCTTGACAAGCCTACGCCGGGTGGCAAGCCGATGCAGTTTCGCAGACCTCAACGAAGCCCTTCTCGACCAGTTTGTATGGGGCTTGAGGGACGAAAAACTAGTACAGAAACTCCTGTCCCTCTCCGAGTGCGACCTAACAAAGGCAATCGATGTGGCCACAAGCTGGGAGAAGGGCAGATCAGCAGAGCCATGGCTGACAAGACAGGCTGCGGCACACCAGATCAACCCTGAACCATCTACAGAGGACTCAGACGAGGACAAAGCTCTACAAACCGGCTATCGTTCAGCAGGAAGGAAGACCACCCATGCCCCACAGGGCATGAGACACAAGACACCACCTGCATGTGCAAGCTGCGGGGGCCAGCACGAGCGAAAGACCTGCCGATTCCGGAATGCCACCTGTCGACTCTGCAACAAGGAAGGCCACATCACCTGTGCCTGCAGATCCACATCCCGAGCACGCGTCCCGCAAAGATCTGCGCACTCCGAAGGCCAGCCAGACTTCGAGACCGATGCTCTCCACGCCCACCCATACCCGGTACAGTACCTACCCTCGCCAGTCAGGCCCTCCAAAATCCGGGTCAATGTAGGGATCGGGGGGGTGCCCTGCCAAATGGAGGTGGACTCTGGGTCAGCATCATCTATTATAGCGGCAGAGACATTTTTTAAAATCCCCACCAGGCTGAGGCCTCGTCTCAGGGACCCGGGGTTTACCTTAGTGGACTTCCAGAAGAATAAGGTGCCTATCTTGGGAGTGGGCCCGGTCCCAGTCCAATACAAGGGGTTCAAGGGCCAGCTACAAGTGCTAGTGGTCAAGAACCACCTTACAAACCTTTTGGGTCTCGACTGGTTCAAGCCCCTGGGAATAGAGATCAGGGGGGTCAATAAGACTGTCGGAGTGGACTTTAACAAGGTTTGCGAAGAGTTCCCGGCCGTTTTCGATGGCACCTTGGGCTGCTACACGGGTCCCCCGGTTACACTACGCCTCGACCCCACAGTGCGGCCTATTAGGCTTAAAGCGCGGCAAGTTCCATTCGCGCTCCAGCCTAAAATTGAGGAGGAACTGGATAAACTGATTGCACAGGGAATACTAGAGCCTGTCACCCACGCAACCTGGGAAACTCCCATCGTGGCTCCAGTCAAGCCCAGTGGGGAAGTGCGGATTTGTGCAGACTATAAGTGCACCCTCAACAAGGCTCTTCAGGCCCACGCATACCCTGTGCCCATCGTCAGCCACGTTTTAGCCACCCTAGCCGGCGCAAAATTTTTTGGCAAGTAGGACTTGGCCCAAGCTTACCAACAGCTGCCGGTGGATGAGGCCACGGCCAACGCCCAAACAATTGTGACCCACCGGGGGGCCTTTAGAGTAAAGCGGTTGCAATTTGGCGTGAGTGTGGCTCCGGGGTTGTTCCAGGAACTCATGGACTCTCTTTTAAAAGGACTTCCCGGAGTCACTCCATTCTTCGATGATGTGCTGATCGCGGCAGCCTCGCCTGAAGAATTCGCCGCCCGCCTTAGAGGAGTCCTACAACGTTTTGAAACAGCCGGCCTCAAGGTCAAACGGGAGAAGTGCCTCCTGGGCGTGGATCGGGTGGAATTCCTGGGGTTCTCCATCGATGCCCAGGGGGTCCACCCCTCCGACGCCAAGCTGCGTGCCATCAGAGATGCTCCAGCGCCCACCAACAAGCAAGAACTCCAGGCCTTTCTCGGCCTCCTAAACTTTTATCATGCTTTTCTCCCCCACAAGGCAGCGGTGGCTGAACCCCTGCACTGGCTTCTAGACAAGAACCGACCCTGGGCGTGGGGCCGCCAGCACGCTAAAGCCTTCCAGGATATCAAGGGCCTCCTGATGTCCAACTCCGTCCTTGCCCATTTCGACGAGACCCTGCCCTTGGTCCTTGCATGCGACGCATCCCCTTATGGCGTGGGGGCAGTTCTGGGCCACCAACTCCCTGATGGGACCGAAGTCCCTATCGCGTACTACTCGCGGACCCTCTCGTCGGCGGAACGGAACTACGCCCAAATCGACAAAGAAGGGTTGGCAGTCGTGGCCGGCGTCAAAAAATTTCATGATTACATCTACGGCCGGCCCTTTACCCTCTATACGGACCACAAACCCCTCTTGGGCCTCTTTGCATCAGACCGGCAGACCCCTCAGGTGTTGTCCCCACGGGTCCTCCGTTGGTCCATTTTTCTAGCCGGCTACACTTACACCCTAGTGCATCGCCCAGGCAAGGCAATGGGCCATGCTGACGCCCTGAGCCGCTTGCCCTTGCCTGACGTGGATCCCGATCCAGCCCCGGCTCATCAGATCCTACTGATGGACATGCTTCCGGACAGGCCATTGCTCGCCCGCGACGTTGCTGCCCGCTCCGCTCGTGATCCAGTCCTCTCCCGTGTCTTGGACTGGGTGGGGAGGGGGTGGCCCAAGGGCTCGACTGGGCCGGAATTTACTCCGTTTGCAGCCCGGAAAGACGAACTATCCACCCACAAAGGCTGCCTACTATGGGGCAACAGAGTCGTCATCCCCAAACCCTTGCAAGACCAAGTGCTTAGAGCCCTGCACGAGGCACACCCGGGCATAGTCCGCATGAAGGCTCTCACACGGAGCTATGTCTGGTGGCCCCACCTCGATGCAGAAATTGAGGCTTGGGTTAAAAGGTGCCCGACATGCCAGGTGTCAAGGCCTGACCCCCCACGTGGCCCAGTGCAACCATGGGAATCCACCAAAACTCCCTGGTCAAGACTGCATATGGACTTTGCTGGCCCCTTCCATGGGCGGACTCTACTCATACTAGTGGATTCATACTCCAAGTGGTTGGAGGTGGTCCAGGTGCCCTCGCCATCATCGCAGGCGACCATCACGGCTCTGAGGGCCATCTTTGCAACCCACGGGTTGCCGGAAACCATCGTCACCGACAACAGCACAGCATTCACGTCCGCAGTGTTCCAGGACTTCTTAGCCAGGAACCTCATCAGGCACATTCGCTCTGCCCCGTTTCATCCAGCCACCAACGGCCAGGCAGAGCGGATGGTGCGCACGGCAAAGGAGGCCTTGAACCGTCTGGGCCCCTCAGACTGGCCAAAAGACTTGGCGTGTTTCCTAATGGCCTACCGGACCACACCCACCGCCTCCACAGGTCGCAGTCCAGCCGAACTCCTCATGGGCCGCCGCATCACCACCCTGCTGGACAAGCTGCACCCTGACTGAGCCCCAGACAGGCGACCGGCGCCGGAACACCTTAAAGCCCCCAGAGGGTTCTACCCAGGTGAGACAGTGTGGGCACAGAACTATGCCACCACTGGCCCTGCCTGGCTCCCTGGAAAGGTGGACCACATCACCGGACCGGTCTCCTATGCAGTGACCTTGGAGGGTGGACATCTCCTGAGGCGACACATCGACCAACTCCGTGGTCGCCTGCCTGCCGGGGAGCCAAGGTCAGAGGCTCCAGATCCGGACAACGTAAGTCCCCGTGAGCCTGACACAGAACAGGGTTCCATAGAGCCCGCTTCGGCCCAGCAGGAGGAGACCCCCGACCGCGCAGCTGAACCCAGGTCTCCCGGGGCCGCCGTCCCAGATGTCTCCAGCTCTGCAGCCGCGGAACCACCAACCGAGTCGGAACGCCCAGTCCCCTCGGAGCTCCGACGCTCGACACGAGACCGCCGCCCTCCGGCATATCTCCAGGACTATGTCACCTGATAGCTGGAACTATGGGGGGAGAGGTGTTGTGTCCTAGGTTCAAATGGAGAACTGTTACTTTTGGAGGGAACTGTTACTTTTGGAGGGAAGCTGAACAAGCCAAGCTTGTACTCCACACCAGGGTTCCAGAGAAGGCCTACGCGTGCCAAATCAGGGGAAGGATTGAAACATAAGTAGCCAATCAACATCTAGGCTCATACTGTACCCTGATAGGCCCTTAGGCCTCTGTGAATAGCCAATCCATGTACATAGTTAAGGTCCAATCAGAAGGGGGCAAGAATTGTATAAAGGAGCGGGAGGTTTGAATAGAGCTCAGTCTGTGTTGGTGTTCCTGAAGTAAAGCTTGCTGAAATCACTCTCCGCCTCTGGTCTCTTACTGCGTCGACCCCAGTACTTTACACCATCTGAGAGCAATGAGGATCCTGTGAATTTAGGGGGAGGTGTTTGTGAGTTTAGAGCGGTTCCTCAGTGGAACAGGCTTCCTCCTTGGGAGGTGGTGGGCTCTCCTTCCTTGGAGGTTTTTCAACAGAGGCTAGATGGCCACCTGACAGCAGTGAAGATCCTGTGAATTTAGGGGGAGGGGTTTGTGAGTTTAGAGTGGTTCCTCAGTGGAACAGGCTTCCTCCTTGGGAGGTGGTGGGCTCTCCTTCCTTGGAGGTTTTTAAGCAGAGGCTAGATGGCCATCTGACAGCAATGAGGATCCTGTGAATTTAGGGGGAGGGGTTTGTGAGTTTAGAGTGGTTCCTCAGTGGAACAGGCTTCCTCCTTGAGAGGTGGTGGGCTCTCCTTCCTTGGAGGTTTTTAAGCAGAGGCTAGATGGCCATCTGACAGCAATGAAGTTCCTGTGAATTTAGGGGGAGGTGTTTGTGCATTTACAGTGGTTCCTCAGTGGAACAGGCTTCCTCCTCGGGATGTGGTGGGCTCTCCTTCCTTGGAGGTTTTTCAACAGAGGCTGGGTGGCTACCTGACAGCAATGCAGATCCTGTGAATTTAGGGGGAGGTCTTTGTGAATTTCCTGCATTGTGCAGGGGGTTGATGACCCAAGAGGTCCCTTCCAACTCTATGATTCTATGAAGATAGAGGACAACAACTCGCTGGTCTTCAATGTGGATGTGAAAGCAAACAAACAGCAATCAAGGAGGCAGTCAAGAAATTGTATGACATTGACACAGCCAAGTTCAACGTGCTGATTCGGTCTGTTGGTGTCCATCTTGCCCCAGATTATGATGCACTAGATCAGGGGTGTCCATTGGTAGCTCTCCAGATGTTTTTTGCTTACAACTCCCATCAGCCCCAGCCAGCATGGCCAATGGCTGGGGCTGATGGGAGTTGTAGGCAAAAATATATATATATATCTGAAGAGCTACCCTTGGCCACCCCTGCACTAGATGTTGCCAACAAGATTGGGATCATCTAAGCAGAATATTGCCGGAGCTGTACAAAATAATTGTGCAATAAACACATATTACTACCCCAAACAGATAATGCAGGAATGCAGCGTGCTTGCATCTGAGGAAGTGAGCCGTCGTTGCATTTTTATCTAAAGCAAACTTTTAAGTTGCGTGTAGAAGGTCCTACTGAGATCTTATGGTGGGGGACCTCTGAGGTTGTGACGAGAAATAAAGAAAGAAATTAAAGACTCCTGAGAGCCTCACATAGCGAACTACATAAGTCTTTGCTGCTTGGTGCACGCTTCTGAATTCTGGCCTTCTGCTGCCTCTCTCTTATCAGGCGTGGCTCTGTCCCTGCCAATGTGCGGTGGGATCACCTGCCATCCACGGTGGCCTCATGGCTGAGATAGAAACTCAGGGAAGGGGGCTGTTCTGACTTCAAGACTCGAGAAGGTGCCCTTTGAAAGGGCATCAGAGGCCATTCTGAAGCAGAATGAGCCTCCGTCTATCTGAAGTTTTGGAAACACTGTGATACCAACGAGCGCATTTGAGAACTTGACCGGAATGGGAACCAGATGGCTTAAGTACTGACTGTTCGGATGACTTAACCCATTTGGGAAGCTGTTTCCCTTTCTTTGAGCTGTTCCTCGTGGGTTTCACGCTGCGGCCGGTAATGGCTTTATGGTGCCCTGTTGACAACCAGCCCATCCAGATCTCTTTCCATTTATGCAATTCAGAGGACGAGTCCCAGGGTGTGCCTGAAGACAATTACCAGGGGATTGTTATTTGTTCCTCTGGTTTGCAGGAGAATCAAGTAGGCTTCCTTGGCCGGCTCTAGAAATCCATCCAGTCAGCAGGTAATAAAACCAAAGCCAGGCCTCCTGCTCCACTGGACGGCCTTTCATGGCCACGGGGCTGGCATTTGTTTACAAGATTTATCTGGCTGAAAGGGAGGAAGGTCGGAGGATAACTTTCCTTGCCCAGGGCTGAGTTGCTGTGGAGAAAAAGATGAGGGGGAAAGGGCCAGGGCGACGATGCTGAAAGTGCAACTTTAAATCACAAAGTCTTGGCCGGAGCCGGGGAAGGAACAATCTGGCGGGACATTTCCGTCGTAAGCTTTAAAATGATGGGGCTACTCTGACAAAGAGCGTTTCAAAGTGAAGGTTTTAAATAATCTCTCTTTAAAAAGGGAAAAAGATAGAAAACTTGACCTCTTCAAGATGGGGCCGAACCCTCATTTGCGCCAAAGGGATATCTGGAGTAGAGACGCACTCACACGTGGAGGAAAGGAAGCTGGGATGAGTTGAGCAGAGGAAAAATAGCCAGTGGAGAGGATAACTTTGATATGAATGGCTTTTAGTGCAGGCGACGTGATTGTCGACTCATTTAATATTTTTAAATTGAAGTGTAAGAACTAACATTAGCAGTGTTTTAAGAATGCAACAGAAATTGAGTGCTTCTGGCTTCTGATGTTGTGACACAGAATCATAGAGTTGGAAGGGACCTCCAGGGTCATCTAGCCCAACCCCCTGCACAATGCAGGAAACTCACAAACCCCTCCCCCTAAATTCACAGGATCTTCATTGCTGTCAGATGGCCATCTAGCCTCTGTTTAAAAACCTCCAAGGAAGGAGAGCCCACCACCTCCTGAGGAGGAAGCCTGTTCCACTGAGGAATCGCTCTAACGGACAAGAAGTTCTTCTTAAAGTTGAGCTGGAAACTCTTTTGATCGAATTTCAACCCATTGGTTCTGTTTCTACCTTCCAGGGCCACAGAAAACAATTCCACTCCATCCTCTAGATGACAGTCCTTCAAGTACTTGATGGTGATCATATCATCTCTCAGCTGCCTCCTCTCCAGGCTAAACATCCCCAGCTCCTTCAACTTTTCCTCATAGGACTTGGTCTCCAGACCCCTCACCATCTTTGTCGGCCTCCTCTGGACCCGTTCCAGCTTGTCTATATCCTTCTTAAAAAGTGGTGCCCAAAACTGAACACAATACTCCAGGTGAGGTCTTACCAGAGCAGAGTAAAGCGATACCATCACATCACGTGATCTGGACACTATACTTCTGTTGATACAGCCCAAAATTGCATTTGCCTTTTTTAGCCACCGCATCACACTGTTGACTCATGTTCAGCGTATGATCCACTAAGACCCCTAGTTCCTTTTCCTACATACTACTGCTAAGACAAGTCTCCCCCATTCTATAACCATGCATTGGATTTTTCCTACCTAAATGCAGAACTTTACATTTATCCCTGTTAAAATTCATTTTATTGGTTTTTGCCCAGTTTTCCAGCCTGTCAAGGTCATCCTGTATCCTGTTTCTGTCTTCTGTGTTTGCAACCCCTCCCAATTTAGTATCATCTGCAAATTTAATAAACATTCCCTCTATTCCTTCATCCAAATCATTGATAAAGATGTTGAACAAAACAGGTCCCAGGACAGATCCTTGAGGCACTCCACTTGTCACTCCTCTCCAGGAGGATCAGGAACCATTCACAAGCACTCTTTGGGTGTGATCTGTCAACCAGACATCTTAGAGGATCATTGAGGGCTGGTCACAGAGGGAGAACCTAACTGAGCTCTTCAAGTTTCCTTTAAGAATTCGTTGTCATGGATACATAAATCACCCTTCTATTGAATCAGACCATCAGTCCACCGAGATCAGTATTGTCTACTCAGACTAGCAGCTGCTTTCTGGGGTCTCAGGCAGAATATAAGAGAAGCCATGTTGGATCAGGCCAATGGCCCATCCAGTTCAACACTCTGCATCACACAGTGACCAAAAAATCAGGCACCATCAGGAGATCCATCAGTGGGGCCACGACACTAGAAGTCCTCACACTGTTGCCCCTCCAAAACACCAAGAATACAGAGCATCACTGACCCAGACAGAGAGGTCCATCAATACACTGTGGCTAACAGCCACTGATGGACCTCTGCCCCGTATGCTTATCCAATCCCCTCTAGAAGCTGGCTATGCTTGTAGCCGCCGCCACCTCCTGTGGCAGTGAATTCCACATGTTAATCACCCTTGGGGTGAAGAAGGACTTCCTTTTATCCATTCTAACCCGACTGCTCAGCAATCTCATTTAATGTCCACATCAGTTCCTACCTGATCCTTTTAATTGGAGATGCCAGGGATTAAATCTGGGATATTTGGTTATATTAAATTCCTCAGACTCACGGCTTTTTTTGAGCAGGAATGCTGTTCCGTCTGGCTTGGCTTCAGGGGGTGTGGCCTAATATTTGTTTTATTGTTGCAAGCCTGAGCCCACTTGTGGAATAGGGTGGGACATAAATCTAAAAATTAAATTAAATATGCAAATGAGTTCCTGCTGGGCCCTTTCTACAAAAAAAGCCCTCTGTGAAACCATGGTGACGTCAGGGTGTGTGTGGCCTAATATGCAAATGAGTTCCCGCTACAAAAAGAGCCGTGCTCCTGGCTATGTGAAGCTGATGCTGCATAATTTGGGGTTATTGGAGAGGGGTTGTTTCCTTTCTGAAGTGGCTGAAGGAAGGCATTTTTAAAATACTTCCCCTTCACGAATTTACATTTTGATTGGGAAACAGGATGTCCTCACTCTCCTCTCTGCTTGCATTTCAGCGATGCTTCCAGAACAAAGGGCCTTCGATTTTTTTTCTTTCCCCTTTCCCAACATTCTCCTCTGAGATCTTTTCCCCCCAAAAGATCAAGAGCAGAACTGAGACTTCAAATGCAATAAATATTGTAAGAGCTGTTGCTCTTCGGAGACCAGCATCTTTGAGATCAAGATGACTTCATGGGAGGTGGAAGAGCCTTCAAAGTAACCCTGATCTAAATGTGTTTTTTTGTGTGTGATGATTGTATACTCAGACATTATCGTACACCGCTGTGTTATATAAGCATTACATAATAATTATGTGATAGTGTTTAGCACAAAGACAAGGATAATACTGGGTAATAATAGTTAACTGCTTGACCAACACTGTTCTCTATAGATTTGCTGAGCAGACCAAGGGTTTAGGGCTGCCAGGTCTCCTTGTCACGTCAGTAGAGGTGGGGGTGGGGTTTGGGGGCATTCCGGGACATCTTGGATGTAATGATCTCCCCCAGAAGTGATGTCATCACATTGGGGATGTCACATGGCAATGCTATGGTTTTGGGGCAGAACTATGTTAAGACCATAGAATTTTGCCCCCAAACCAGGGTGCCACGGGGCAGTGTCCCTGATGTGATGATGTCACTTCTGGGTGATGTCATTGCATCGGGGATGTCCCACAGTGAAGTCACTGTTTGACAGTGGGATTTCCCTGGGCAAAAGTCCTGAAAACTGGTGGAAACCCAACAGGAACCTGGGGACTGGCACCTCCACAAGGGCTCCCAACCTTTTTGAGCCTGTGGGCACTTTTGAATTATGGCACAGTGTGGTGGGTAGAGCCACAAAATGGCTGCCACAAAATGCGGAGCCAGCCATAAAATGGCCACAATTGATAACTTCATTGGAAGTGGTTTCAGAGGGCAGCCATGTTGGTCTGCAGGAGAAGGGCTAGATTCAAACCCAGGAGCACCTTGTAGACCAATAACATTTCCCAGGTATACATTTTCGAGAGTCAACACTCCTGTGGAGAGTCGAAACAATATTAGAAAATGGGGTGCATTCTGTTTTGATTTTGGACAGCTAACATCCAACAGCATGCTCCTAATTAAAGTATTTCAAATTCATTTAGACAGCAGAAATTACTGGAAGACAACGAACACAGAAACAGATTCCTATAGCTTTACACAGGGCTGGAATTCTAGCAGGGGCTCCTTTGCATATTAGCCCCCCCCCCCCGATGTAGCCAATCCTCCAAGAGCTTCCAAGGCTTTTTTTTAAGCTCTAGGAGGATTGGCTGCATCGGAGGGGGGTGTGGCCTAATATGCAAAGGAGCTTTTGCTAGAATTCCACCCGTGGCTTTACACTCCTAGCTGGGAAAGCATCCGTGTTGCTACAATAGGTGTGTCACATTCTCGAAATGGTTTAAAATGTATAATCTACCCCAAAACAGATGCTGGGGGTGGCAGGCCAGCATGGCAAACGTATCTGGCAATTACTGCTAAAATCTGGAGTGCCTTTTCACACCGATCCTGAGATTATGCCATTGGCTCGTTTTGAGTTTAAAAGGGATATGAGAGAGACCGTTTTCTGTATGCAGGTAGCAATTCAGCTATTAATTGGAAATTTGGGGTTGGGGGGGGGGGAGATGCAGCGTTATCCATTAGGGGCTAATAAATATCTAGGAAACAACAAATCACTAAAAATAATTGCCTTAATAAAACTCGAACAGTTAAAACTTGGCATCCAGGTCTTAAACTGTAGTAAAAATATGAACATTAATGATTTTTTCAAGAGGAGTAGCCCTGTTAGTCTGTCTGTAACAGTAGTAATGTATTGCTGTGAGAGTTGGACCACAAGGAAGGCTGAGCGTAGAAGAATAGATGCTTTTGAGCTGTGGTGCTGGAGAAGAATCTTGAGAGTCCCTTGGACTGCAAGAAGATCAGATCAGTCAGCCTTAAGGGAAATTAATAATAATAATAATAATAAATTCATTTTTATATCCTGCCCTCCCCCGCCAAAGGCAGGCTCAGGGCGGCTAATTAACCCAGACTGTTCCCTGGAAGGTCAGATGCTGAAGCTGAAGCTCCAATGAGAAGGGAGCACTCCCTGGAGAAGACCCTGATGCTGGGAAAGACAGAAGGCAAAAGAAGAAGGGGACGGCAAAAGAGGAGATGGCTGGGCAGCATAACTGATGTAAGAAACACGAATTTGAGTAGACTTTGGAGGATGGTAGAAGACAGGAGGGCCTGGCATGACTTTGTCCACGGGGCCGCAAAAAGTCAGACTTGACTGTGCGGCTGAACAACAACAGTAGAAAAGAGCAGGAGTCCAGGAGCACCTAAAAGACTAACAAAATTTGTGGCAAGAGAGGAGCTTTCATGTGGTTAGCATTTAGCAATATATTTTGAAGAAGTGGGCAATGACTCACGAAAGCTCAAATTTTGTTAGTCTTTACGGTGCTCCTGGACTCTTACTATTTTCTACCAACACAAATTACATTAGTCTTTAAACTGCTCTTGGACTCTTGCTCTTGTCTATTGATAATTCTTTGCTTGGGTTCATTGTTAAATAATAGTGTTTGCTTACTGGTGTTTGTGCGTCTGGAGAGCCCAGGCCTTTGATAACCAGTGAAGAAATTTCTGCCAAGCTCTTTAGCTCAGAGGTGTCAGACATGTGGCCTAGGGGCCGAATCAGGCACCTGGAGGGCTCCTATCAGGCCCCCAGGCAACTGGCTGTCATCTGCTTCCTTCTCTCTCTTTCTTGTTTCCTTCTGCATAACAGGAGAGAGGTGTCAAGCATCAGATCTCAAAATAACCAAGCGTTGATTTTGAAACAAAGTCTTAGTTTATTGATAATCCATTGTGCTCGAGTAGGCACCAGATTGGAAGTGATACAGTGTAACTTCAGAGTATTAACTTTAAGGAGGCACATCAAAGATATTTTAGGAGTTCTAACACAGGCGTGTGAAACTAACACTCTGGCTACTTTATCTACCCTTGCGGCATAGCAACATCCTGGGTCCAGGTCTGAGCCTGGGAAAGTATCCCTGGAGGTTTTACCTTCAAAGAGGGCATTCCTGCATTTGCTACTAGTGAGAACTAAGGAAGGGGTTACAAGGCTTTGATGTGCAACACATTAGAATAACAGTTAACAATACAGTCATGCCAATAAAGAAACAAGATGCTTGACAAGGCCTTGCTTGTTTAGTCACCATAACCATAACTTTGGTTGTGCTATCTTTATCCTTCTGCATCACAGCTTGCTTTCCAAGGCTTGCTCAATCGCACAGGAACTACAGAGCAAAACCTCTATTTTCTCCATTGGCTGGGGCTCTTCCCTTGGGGGGGAAGGGGGGAGGGAGAGCTTGCTTTGCCAGGCTCTCTCAATTGCACAGCAAAGCCAAGCCTCTCTTCCTTCTATTGGCTGAGGATTCTCCCTCTCCAGTCCCCTGGGGAAGGAAGAAAAGAGCCAGAGCTTCCTTTGCCCAGTTCCCTGGATCCCATGAGAGAAATACAAAGAGAGCCCCTTTGAGACCAATGAGTGTTAATGTTTTAAACATGTTTTATTTTAAGGTGTTGTGTTTTTTAAACAAGTCTTTGTGTTTTTAATTGTCCTTTATAAAGTTTGCAACTGTGCTACCTAATCTTAAATAGGAACCTATATGACCTGGCCCTAGAAGGCCTCATTCATGTCAGATCCGGCCCCCATAGCAAATGAGTTTGACACCCCTGCAGCTTTGAAAAAGCCAACCCAATGAATGGCTTTCTGGGTAGCCAGCAAAAACATTACGTAGTCACACTAAGAGATTTTCAGCAGAGCATGAGTGACCTGTTTGACATTTCATTTCCAGAGTTTATGCATAGTTAATTTGGGGGGTGGAGGAGGTGTGGAGCTATTTGTGTAGAGAGGAACATCTTGACTAAGCGAACGGATCGAAATGACTTGGGTCAAAGCTAGGTCTGCTTGTCTGGCTCAAAGAGTATTTATAAATTGCCACGCTGGTGGGGATCATAACAAGGGCAAAGCCGGATGAACAGGTGGGTTTATTGCTCACTAAATCATGGCCGCCCCTCCCGCTTGCTGTTTAAACTCTCTCTTAAGTTTTTACGCCAGTTTGGTGTCGTGGTCGAAAGCAACAGAGTCTAATCTGGAGAACTGGGTTTGATTCTCCACTTCTTGTCCACATGCTACCGGCTGGGTGACCTTGGGCCAGTCACGGTTCTCTCAGGGCTCTCTCAGTCCCACCTTTCTCACAAGCATCTGTTGCGGGGAGAGGAAGGGAAGATTGTAACTCACTGAGACTCCAAGTGAAGGGTGAGGTATAAATCCAATATCTCTTCATCATCATCTTCTCCTCCTCCTCCTCCTTTCTTCTCCTCCACCTCCTTCTTCTTTCTTCTCCTCCTCCTTCTTTCTTCCCTCATCATCTCCTCCTTTTCTTCCTTCTCTTTCTTCTCCACCTTTTCCTCCTTCCTCTCCTCCTCCTCCTTCCTCTCCTCCTTTACTTCTCCTTCTTCATCTTTTCCTCCTCCTCCTCTTCCTCCTTCTCTTTCTTCTCCTCCTTTTCCTCCTTCATCTTCTCCTCCTCTTCCTTCTCCTCCTCCTTCTTCTCCTTCTTTACTTCTCCTTCTTCATCTTCTCCTCTTCCTCCTTTTTCTTCTCCTGCTTCATTTTCTCCTCCTTCTCCTCCTTCTCCTCCTCCTCCTCCTTCTTCTCTTCCTCCTCCTCATCTCCTAGGGTTTTATACCCAACAGAATAAAAAGGCCAATCCTAGGAGAGGAAAAGGAAGAGGAGCTTTCCTGATTCTAGGTCTGTGTGCACCTCTACGTATTTCTGTAAAGTGACATCTATGGCAACCCCATATGGTTTTCAAGGCCAATGATTCAGTAGAGGTGGTTGCCATTGCCAGTCTCTGCAGAGCCATCCTTGGTGGCCTCTCATCCAACTGCTGACCCTGCTGAACTTCTGAGAACTGGGTCTGGGACCTGCCTACCTTAGGGACCGTTTCTCCCCACATGTTCCCCAGAGAGTGCTGAGGTCGGGGTCTCAGAACCTCCTTGTAATCCCTGGGCCAAAGGAGGCCCGTCTGAAAGCGACCAGGGACAGGGCCTTCTCGATTGCAGCTCCCGGTTGGTGGAATCAGCTCCCGGAGGAGGTGAGGGCCCTGCGGAACCTGGAGCAGTTCCGCAGGGCCTGTAAAACAACCCTCTTCCGGTTGGCATATAATTAATTGTGATCAGAATGCCGAATATTAAACTCAAACATCAGATTACTGAATATTGGAAATTGAAGGACTGATTAAGGAAAATGTAGCATAGTGTATATCGATGTGAGTTTTATGTATTTTTAGGTTTTATGTATTTTATTGTATAATTTTAATCATATTTAAACCGATCTCTGTTAGCTTTTACTGTTGTAAGCCGCCCTGAGCCCGCCTCGGTGGGGTAGGCAGGATATAAATCGAATAAAATAATAAAAAAAAAAACTGACAAGAGAATTCTGGACAGCCATCTTCAATTTTAGACTAGGGAACCCACTGTTCAGAAAGAATGCTTTCATCAGGCAACAAGAGGAGAAAGAAGGAAACTTTATTTGAAAATAGAGGAGGACAAAGAAAGGTGATGTAGCTATCCTGATCAGCTAGGATGTGGACTTTCAAACCAGAGAGGCACAGGGGTGGGCTTCTAGCAGGAACTCCTTTGCATATTAGGCCACACCCCCTGATGTAGACAATCCCCCAAGAGCTTACAAGGCACTTTTTTGTAAGCTCTTGGGGGGTTGGCTACATCAGGGAGGTGTGGCCTAATATGCAAAGGAGCTCCTGTGAGAATTCCACCCCTGGTGAGGTGTATGATGACAAGCGACATAGTTTTGCACCATAACTTTCCAAATCTTCTGATTCGACTCTTTCCTCTCTTCACTGCTGCAGAATGACTGCGTAGCGTACTATAACCGAAACAGTATAAATTTAGAATCAAAGGTATCGCTAGGTCACCCTGGCTTTAATAGATTGAGAATGCATTAGCTGGCGAAATTTCTATTTGTCTCATTCCCTGTCCTTTAAATCAATGGCCTGTGATTGCAGCATAACTTTCAGCTACTCTTCCAGACTTCAAGCTATAAGCTCTGAGATTAATGGGCCTGGAAAACAGCAGCCACAGAGTTGCCAGCCTCCGGGTGGTGACTGGAGATTTTACAACTGAACTCTGCACAACAGAGATGAATTCACCTGGAGAAAAGGGCCACTTATGAACATATGAAGCTGCCTTATACTGAATAAGTATATTCCCTTGGTCCATCCAAGTCAGTATTGTCTACTCAGACTGGCAGCGGCTCTCCAGATTCTCAAGCGGAGGTATTTCATGCCTACTTGACTGGACCCTTTTTTAGTTGGAGATGCCGGGGATTGAACCTGGGACCTTCTGTTACCAAGCAGATGCTCTACCACTGAGCCACCATCCCTCCCTTGGGAAAGAGGCATCTATAGCAGGGGTGTCACCCTTCCAAATACTAGCCACAGCCGACACCGCTGAGCTTCCAAGAACTGACAAGACTGGCTAAATGAAGTAAATATGTTACTATAGCTATTAGCTATGAGTAATATTAGTTCTCACATCCAATGCTCTCTGAATGCACAGGTTTCTTGTTCGTTGGTGTCTTTGTTTTGCCATTTGTGCAGCTTCCCCCTTTTCTTGTTGCACTCTGCAGTGATAACCACAAGGGATATTTGTCCTTTTGAAAAGAAGAGCGGAGAGGGTCAGGGGTTCGGTAGAACAGGCTTCCTTTTGTATTAAAGGACCTGTTTGCTTATGTCTCTCATGCTCCTGGCCATACCACGCATATTATTTTGGTTGTAATTGCTCCTTTTCATAACACTGTGAATCTAGTTGGGATTAATGTATGCTCCACAAAAGCAACGGGGACTTTAGCACTTTCACACTTTCAACTCCACTGATTTGGGCTGGAGTTCAGCAGGTGAGCGTGTGTGCTCGGTTTTGGACATCACTTGCCTCAAGGGGTGGGATTCTAGCAGGAGCTCCTTTGCACATTAGGCCACACCCACTGGTGTAGGCCAATCCTCCAAGAGCTTACGAGGCTGTTTTTTGTAAGCTCTTGGAGGAATTGGCTACATCAGAGGGGTGTGGCATAATATGCAAAGGAGCTCCTGCTAGAATTCCACCCCTGCTTGCCTCCCCATGAAGGAAGTCAGCAGGGAACACTGGTACAGGTGCTGTGGTGTGCAAAAGAGAAATTTGTGCCAACCCTTTCCATAGGAAGGTGTCAGTTTCAGAAGCATAGATGGAGTGCATAACCCTTCCTTCCTTCCTTCCTTCCTTCCTTCCTTCCTTCCTTCCTTCCTTCCTTCCTTCCTTCCTTCCTTCCTTCCTTCCTTCCTTCCTTCCTTCCTTCCTTCCTTCCTTCCTTCCTTCCTTCCTCACTTCTGGTATGAACAAGTTACTTTTCTCCTTTCAGGGGAAAAGATACGGAGAGACTCTCCTCAATATGGGGAAGGAAATTTCTTTTTCCAAAATTCAATTTTGTTTAGATATAGCCATTTATTTGTTATTCTCCTTTTTTTCCAGGGCTTTTTTGTAGCAGGAACTCCTTTGCATATTAGGTCACACACCCCTGGCATAGCCAATCCTCCTGGAGCTTACAGTAGACCCTGTACTAAGAGCCCTGTAAGCTCATGGAGGATTGGCTACATCAGATTCATGTGGACTAATATGCAAAGAGGCTTCTAGCCCCACTGGTGAACCTCCTGATGGCACTTGGGGTTTTTGGCCACTGTGTGACACAGAGTGTTGGACTGGATGGGCCGTTGGCCTGATCCAACATGGCTTCTCTTAGGTTCTCATGTCTGGGGCAGTGATGCTCTGTATTCTTGGTGCTTTGGGAGGGGCAACAGGTGGAGGGCTTCTAGTGTCCTGGCCCCACTAGTGGACCTCCTGATGGCACCTGGTTTTTTTGGCCACTGTGTGACACAGAGTGTTTGACTGGATGGGCCATTGGCATGATCCAAAATGGCTTCTCTTAGGTCTCATGTCTGCAGCAGTGTTACTCTGTATTCTTGGTGCTGTGGGGGGGCACAGTGAGAGGGCTTCTAGTGTCCTGGCCCCACTGGTGGACCTCCTGATGACACTTGGGTTTTTTGGCCACTGTGTGACACAGAGTGTTGGACTGGATGGGCCATTGCCTGATCCAACGTGGCTGCATGGGATGTTCAGCCTGGAGAGGAGGCGGCTGAGAGGTGGTAGGATCACCATCAAGTCCTTGAAGGGCTGTCATAAGAGGATGGTGCGGAATTCCTTTTGGTGGCCCCAGAAGGTAGGACCAGAACCAATGGGTTGAAATTAAATCTAAAGAGTTTCTGGCTCAACATTAGAAGAACTTCCTGACCTTTAGAGCAGTTCCTCATTGGGACACACTTCCTCCTTGGGAGGTGGTGGGCTCTCCTTCCTTGGAGGTTTTTTAAACAGAGGCTAGATGGCCATCTGACAGCAATGAAGATCCTGTGAATTTAGGGGAGGTGTTGTGAGTTTAGAGTGGTTCCTCAGTGGAACAGGCTCCTGCTTGGGAGGTGGTGGGCTTTCCTTCCTTTTTTAAACAGAAGTTAGATGGCCACCTGACAGCAATGTGGATCCTGTACTTTAGGGAGAGGTATTTGTGAGTTTCCTGCATTGTGCAGGGGGCTGGACTAGATGACCCTGGAGGTCCCTTCCCACTCTATGATTCTATGATTCTATTCTCTTATGTTCTTATGCTACAAAAAAGTCCTGCCCTTTTCTCTTTTTTTTAAAAAAAGGATTTCTCTTTCATTTTTTAAAAAGATATTGGCTCTATATCCTGACTTATACTCTGAATCTCAGAGTGGCTCACAATCTCCTTTATCTTCCTCTCCCATAACAGATACCCTAATGTTTATGTTTATGGTTTAATTCGGTTTATACCTGCCCTACCTGCCGAGGTAGGTGGGGCTGTGAGGTAGGTGGGCTGAGAGAGCTCTTCCAGAAGCTGCCCTTTCAAGGACAACTCCTGTGAGAGCTCTGGCTGACCCAAGGCCATTCCAGCAGCTGCAAGTGGAGGAGTGGGGAATCAAGCCTGGTTCTCCCAAATAGAGTCTGCCCACTTAACTACTACACCAAACTGGCTGTCACTTTTTCTTGGAAGAGAAACCAAAGCCTCCTTTTATGACTTCAGCCCTCGCAGTTATTTTATGACACTCCGGAGGCAGCATTCTAATAGGAAAACAGGCAGGCTTGGAGGAGGTGTGGCTGCCAATGAGCAGCTGTGGAGTAAAACCCTGAAAATTCATGCAGATCCTCCCTTCTTTGGATGTTTTTACCCTGACAGTTTGTGACTCTCTATCACAGCATTGGAAACTCACCTTTTACATTACCTAACGTTCTCACAACTGTTTTGCATCGTTGCTGCCTGAAGCATCTACATTTGTTTCGGTGAGATGCGTTTTGGAGCTGCTGCTGCAACGTTTTCTCAACATTAGTTTTGATCTGGTCTTTTTCTACAGGCGTTTCAAACTTGTATTGTAGAAGTTTTCATGCGTTTTAAAAGACTCCTCCAAAAGCCACAAGGTGCAGTAATTTGCATGAGAACTGACAGCACTTGAATTTTTTACAAATCATTGCTTGCCTCATCTTGTAATTTAAATTTGTATTGTTTTTGCAGTGTTGACACCATTTCCAAGCAATCGTATACATTTAATTAAGCACTGGTATTCCGTCTGTCCTCTGACCAGAGAAACCGCCCCCTCCTCATATTTAGGGAGGGATGGTGGCTCAGTGGTAGAGCATCTGCTTGGTAAGCAGAAGGTCTCAGGTTCAATCCCTGGCATCTCCAAAAAGGGTCCAGGCAAGTAGGCATGAAAATCCTCAGCTTGAGACCCTGGAGAGCCGCTGCCAGTCTGAGAAGACAATACAGACTTCCATGGACCGAGGGTCTGATTCAGTATAAGGCAGCTTCATATGTTCATATGGAAACGCTTTCAGCAGGAAATATAGAAATTTGGCTACGCAAAATGAGCAGAGCAAATCCACCAATGGAAAAGGAAAATATTAAAGCGGAACAGTGGCAGGCGATTTGAAGACTCCAAAACTTTGGATCAAACGGAATGCAAAATGTAAAAACACCCTTTCCCTTCTTGGATCACAAACCAACTCCAGATTCCTAACAAGAGGAATTAAGGAATTAATTCTCTTAACAGCTCTAAGGGACCCTGCATAGCCTAAGGGAGTTGTTTTGAGCAGGGTCGTTTTGTAGAAAAATAGGTGGCAGAGCTCATTAGCATAACATTAGCATATGATGCCCACCCCCAGCCAAAAGCAACCTGATGCGAGAAAGGAGAGCCCTGGGTGAGGGAGGCCTGTTTGGGTTGGCTAGAGATCCAGCCAGCTCAAGCAGGCCTCGCTCACCTGGAACTCTCCTGGGCCGCCTCCCCCCTAGTCAAAAGGCCAGCAAGCTACGCGCTACCCAAAATCACATAAGAAGTGGAGAAAGGGTGGCGCAGGCTTCTCCAGGGGTTAATGAGGGCTGCTGGGGGTGTGGCTGGCTGCCCACTCTCCTAATGCAGAGATTGTTATGCAGCTGCACCTACTATTCAATGGACAAGGTAGGTGGGAAGGAGGAGGGGGAACCCTCAGAAAGGTTCAGGAGCTGCGCTCCTGTGAATTGCTGAATCCGAGGCCTGGTTTTGAGCTGAACTAACTGCCAAAGAACAAAGTTTGAGTTTGATCAGGCAACTTTAAGACCAACAAAGTTTTATTCTGGGCACAAGCTTTCACGTGTGTGCACTTTTCTTCAGAGCTGACGAGACACTGCTGAAGTTCCGAGGAAACGTGCGTCCACGCAAAGGCTTATACTCGGAATAAAACTTTGTTGGTCTGAAAGGTGCCCCTGGACTCAAATCTTGTTTCACTGCTTCAGACCAACGCAACTGCCCGCCTGGATTGAACTGTCAAAGGCGAAAGAGTTAACTGCTTCCTTCCCCTTCTATTCCTCTATTCTGGACTGCAGCTTCTAATGCTGCTATTCCGGTAGAATAATATATATATACAGTATGTCACAGAAGTGATTACACCCCCTCACATTTTGTAAATATTTAAGTATATCTTTTCATGTGACAACACTGAAGAAATGACACGGCTACAATGTAATGTAGTGAGTCTACAGCTTGTATAGCAGTGTAAACGTGCTGTCCCCTCAAAATTACGCAACACACAGCCATTAATGTCTAAACTGCTGGCAACAAAAGTGAGTACACTCCTAAGTGATAATGTCCAAACGGGGCCCAAAGTGTCGATATTTTGTGTGGCCACCATTATTTTCCAGCACTGCCTTAACCCTCTTGGGCATAGAGTTCAGAGCTTCACAGGTTGCCACTGGAGTCCTCTTCCACTCCTCCATGACGACATCACGTAGCTGGTGGATGTTAGAGACCTTGCACACCTCCACCTTCCGTTTCAGGATGCCCCACAGATGCTCAATAGGGTTTAGGTCTGGAGACATGCTTGGCCAGTCCATCACCTTTACCCTCAGCTTCTTTAGCAAGGCAGTGGTCGTTTTGGAGGTGTGTTTGGGGTCGTTATCATGTTGGAATACTGCCCTGAAGCCCGGTCTCCAAAGGGAGGGGATCATGCTCTGCTTCAGTATGTCACAGTACATGTTGGCATTCATGGTTCCCTCAATGAACTGTAGCTCCCCAGTGCCGGCAGCACTCATGCAGCCCCAGACCATGACATTGCTACAGAAGTTAAAGGGGTGGGGGGGGGTCAGCCTGTCAGTGCTCAGACCACACGCCGCACGCTGCATCAAATTGGTCTGCAGGGCTGTCGTCCCAGAAGGAAGCCTCTCCTAAAGATGATGCACAAGAAAGCCCCCAAACGGTTTGCTGCAGACAAGCAGACTAAGGACATGGATTTCTGGAACCATGTCCTGTGGTCCGATGAGACAAAGATGCTTATTTGGTTCAGATGGTGACAAGCGTGTGTGGCGGCAACCAGGTGAGGAGTACAAAGACAAGTGTGTCTTGCCTACAGTCAAGCATGGTGGTGGGAATGTCATGGTCTGGGGCTGCACAAAATATTGACACTTTGGGTCCCATTTGGACATTATGACTTAGGGGTGTACTCACTTGTGTTGCCAGCAGTTTAGACATTAATGGCTGGGTGTTGCATAATTATGAGGGGACAGCACGTTTACACTGTTATACAAGCTGTAGACTCACTACTTTACACTGTAGCCGTGCCATTTCTTCAGTGTTGTCACATGAAAAGATATATTTAAATATTTACAAAATATTTACAAAACTTCTGTGACATACTGTATATATATTTAAAAACGGAGACTGTCTTGACTTCTATCGATTGTCAAGGACGAAGTTTGAGTCCTGTGGCACCTTTAAAACCAACACAGTTTAATTCGGGGTATAAGCGTTCATGTGCTAAATTGCACGCTTCTTCATATGAAAGATTATACCTAGAAGTCTTCAAGGTGCCATTGGACTCAAACTTTGGTCTGTTGCTTTAGACCAATACAGCTACTCATCTGAATCTCTCTGTTGTATAATCTGTCTTTCAGTTGTTGGATTTGGCGAGCCCTTTTAATGGTAGAATTTCCCCCAGTAATAGAATAACGCACACACACACAAGACAGCCTTTATTGGCATGTATAAGAATATAAAATAGAGGGTCTGCCAGGTTACATATTAAAAGAGTACAAAATCCATACAGAATAAAATTAGGTTTGCAAGATAAAAACAAAGTAGCAACATAGGAGGTGGTGGGCTCTCCTTCCTTGGAGGTTTTTCAACAGTGGCTAGATGGCCATCTGACAGCAATGAAGATCCTGTGAATTTAGGGGTAGGTATTTGTGAGTTTAGAGTGGTTCCTCAGTGGAAGAGGCTTCCTCCTTGGGAGGTGGTGGGCTCTCCTTCCTTGGAGGTTTTTAAACAGAGGCTAGATGGCCATCCGACAGCAATGAAGATCCTGTGAATTTAGGGGGAGGGGTTTGGAGTTTAGAGCGGTTCCTCAGTGGAACAGGCTTCCTCCTTGGGAGTTGGTGGGCTCTCCTTCCTTGGAGGTTTTTAAACAGAGACTGGATGGCCATCTGACAGCAATGAGGATCCTGTGAATTTAGGGGGAGGTGTTTGTGAGTTTAGAGCAGTTCTTCAGTGAAACAGGCTTCCTCCTCGGGAGGTGGTGGGCTCTCCTTCCTTGGAGGTTTTTAAACATAGGCTGGATGGCCATCTGACAGCAATGAAAATCCTGTGAATTTAGGGGGAGGTATTGGCGGGTTTCCTGCATTGTGCAGGGGGTTGGACTAGATGACTCTGGGGTCCCTTCCGACTCTATGATTCTAGGATTCTATACAGCGGAGGGTGCAGAATTGTTTTCTGTGGCCCCAGAAGGTAGGACCAGAACCAGAACAGGCTTCCTCCTCGGGAGGTGGTGGGCTCTCCTTCCTTGGAGGTTTTAAACAGAGGCTGGATGGCCATCTGACAGAAATGAGGATCCTGTGAATTTAGGGGGAGGCGTTTGTGAGTTTAGACCGGTTCCTCAGTGGAACAGGCTTCCTCGGGAAGTGGTGGACTCTCCTTCCTTGGAGGTTTTAAACAGAGGCTGGATGGCCATCTGACAGAAATGAGGATCCTGTGAATTTAGGGGGAGGCGTTTGTGAGTTTCCTGCATTGTGCAGGGGGTTGGACTAGATGACCCTGGAGGTTCCTTCCAACTCTATGATTCTATAGTAAAACCTGATATATAGTACTACTTATCAGGACAAATAACCATGGCTCTATATAAAAAACCTTTGCTACTAATTCAGTTATTTCCGGATCAGAATTATCAGGCAAAAAAAGCACCTTAAAATCATGAGGGCTCTAAAATTTGAGCCAATATGGGGTATAAAAGATCCCAGCGGGACGTCAAATAGAAAGGACACTGGAGAAGAACATGGGCAATAGAGTAACCGAGTAAGAGACCAATCTTAAGAAGGTCTACTCTGAATTCTACTAAAGTCTATTCAATAGGGCTTACTCCCAGGAAAGTTCTTTTAGGATTGCACTGTAACTCAGAAACCAGTGTAGGAATGTTCTCATGTGACAGGTTCCTTCGTTTGTAGATGTTGTTATCAAAAGTTGAGACAGATTACCGTTTTAGCCCAGCTTTGGTCTCTGTGCAGCATACAGTGGTGCCCCATATTTCAAGATAATTCCACACCTGACAGTATGGCTGTTAAGTCCAAAATTCTGAGTAACAGCTCCTGCTGGACAGACCAGATATCTTCTGTAAACTGTGCCCCACCCCCCGCCCTGCCTTCAGCTTTGCCGGGGAAATATTGCTGCTTGGCCTCAGCTTTAGGACTGCTCTATGGTTCATTTTCCAACTTGGGATCTGGAAGTGGTTGGTTGGAACTGGAGGCCCGTGAGCCATGTACAACAGCCTAAGTGATACGAAAAGGTTAGCTGCAAAAAGAGCAGAGGGAACACACACGCAGAAGCGTGGCAGGAAAAGGTTAGCTGCGTCAATGGCCTGATTATATAAGACCCACTTAGAGCGCTATCGTCCCCCCAAGGGTTCCTTTTATAGTTTTATGAACTATGGGGAAAAGGCCAGGTTAGCCCTAATTAGATTCCATTTAGCCGGTTCTTTAAATAGCTAATCATGGCCTTAGATCTTTTTTTGCCCCAGTGATATTGCTCATGCTCACATCTCTATTATCCCAACATATTTTATCCGAGAGCCTTTATCGCCTTTCGTTTGTTAGAAACTAGAAATTACTTTTTTTTAGAAAAAACCTTTCCCAGCAGGGTTTGTCAGATTTCGATCTCGGCACAGCCCTCCGCGGCACTCTTCCAGGTCCACTCGACTGTTTTGTTCTTCTACCCTCTTGAGGGCCATTCCCCTGTCAAAATATTCATGATCTCCCTCAACATTCACAGATATCTCGCCTGAGGAAGAATCTCTAAATTGGTTACGAATTTTGCTTTGGGTGAACTCTAACAATAACTCGGGAGGCCGCCTCAGACAGCGCATCAGATTTTTGGAACCGTTGATGTGTTTGGCCTCCTGAAAGTCACTTCAGTTTTGGCTGACGGCAGAACTGCAGTGGGTGCTCCACTTCCACAGTCTCGTGTTCTCCAAATGCCAGCCACCCTGGCAGCTTTTGTTTTCCCCTTCCATATTCATTAGAAGTAGCTCTGTCACAAAATCATCCCTCAAGGAATTCTCTGCCATCTCTCTTTCCTGGTCTCCAGGATTTTTCTTTTTCTGTGGAGGAAAGACAGGAATGCAGTTCCAGCTGGCTTGGCGTCTGGAGTGTGTGGCCTAATATGCAAATGAATTCCTGCTGGGCGTTTTCTACAAAAAAGAGCCACGAGAAACAGTGCATAGGGTTAAGCAGGGTATTGAGTGGAGGGAAGAAAATGGTGGCGTTCTCAAGGATCTTGTTGGGAATCAGGACAATTTAACTTGTTCATAAGTTATCTGGAGTCAAGTGTGAGTGTGTGTGTATAAAATGTCATCAAGTCCATTAACATGTTCTTAAAGGTTGCTCCTATCACCATTATTTTTACAATATATGATGTTATTTGTAAGATTTACCTTGCTATTTTTATTTGAATTTGACCCCACTGTCTGTAATTTCTTTGTGTTTTTCAATAGTTTATATTAAGGTTTTTTTTAAGCCTTGTTGTTTCTTATTTTTAACCAGTCCCAATCCAAGGGAAGACCAATCTTTCCCCCCCCCCCCACAAGTTTACTTAAAAATGACTGATGAAGGATTTTATCATAGGTTATTTGGGAAATCCAAGAATGTAATGTCAGGATATATAATAGCAGAAACTCCTTTGCCTATTAGGCCACACACCCCTGATGTAGCCAATACTCCAACAGCTTACAGGACTCTTATTCCAGGGCCTACTGGAAGCTCCAGGAGGATTGGCTACATCAGGGGTGTGTGGCCCAGGGGTGGAATTCTAGCAGAAGCTCATTTACATATTAGGCCACACACCCCTGATGTAGCCAATCCTCCAAGAGCTTACAGGGCTCTTTGTACAGGGCCTACTGTAAGCACTAAGAGGATTGGCTACATCAGGGGTGTGTGGCCCAGGGGTGGAATTTGAGCAGGAGCTCCTTTACATATTAGGCCACACCCACCTGATGTAGCCAATCCTCCTGGAATTTACAGTAGGCCCTGTACAAAGAGCCCTGTAAGCTGTTGGAGGACTGGCTACATCAGGGGTGTGTGGCCTAATATGCAAAGGAGTTTCTGCTGCAAAAAAAGCCCTGGTCATGTCCCTCCTATCCCCATACTGCTGACCCTCTCAACGGACTCTGATCAGTTGTGGAGACAGGATCCCCCTTTACAGTAGCCATGTTGATTTTTCATCAGCAACATTTCTTTTACGTGGTTAGCAATTCTATTTTTAAGCATGTTTTATACCGATTTACCCAGAACAGATGTTAGGTTAACTGGCCTGTAGTCTCCTAGGTCCTTGTGGGTTCCTTTCCAAGCAATGGGAATTATTGTAGTTGCTTTTGATTTAGTGCAGGCTGTTTATTAGGAGATCAGCGATTCCACATCTGAGTTCCTGAAGAACCTAGTGGTATGCCATCTGGACCTGCTGATTTGTTAATTTTTATTGTGTGAATTAGCCCTAGAACTTAATCTCTTGTCACTTCTGTTTAACTCGCATCTCCAGACTCCCCCCCCCACTCAAAAAACGGTTTCAGTGAAGAACCACACAAAGAATTAATTCAGCATTATTATACTTTTCTCTCTCCTCCTTTATCATTTAATCGTTCAAGCACCTACTTGGTAGATTTCTTTCTTCTGATGATTTTTTAAAAAATGAATTACTTTCCTGAATGTTTCTGAGGACTTTTTGCCTCGGAGCAGATAGAATCTGCTTCAGCCAGTATCATTATGCCCCTGTATAAATCGATGGTGCGGTCTCATTTGGAGTACTGTGTGCAGTTCTGGTCGCCGCACCTCAAAAAAGATATTATAGCATTGGAGAAAGTCCAGAAAAGGGCAACTAGAATTATTAGCTTGGAGAAACGTCGACTGCGGGGTGACATGATAGAGGTTTACAAGATAACGCATAGGATAGAGAAAGTAGAGAAAGAGGTACTTTTCTCCCTTTCTCACAATACAAGAACTCGTGGGCATTCAATGAAATTGCTGAGCAGACAGGTTAAAACGGATAAAAGGAAGTACTTCTTCACCCAAAGGGTGATTAACATGTGGAATTCACTGCCACAGGAGGTGGTGGCGGCCACAAGCATGGCCACCTTCAAGAGGGGTTTAGATAAAAATATGGAGCAGAGGTCCATCAGTGGCTATTAGCCACAGTGTGTGTGTGTGTGTGTGTGTGTGTGTGTGTGTATATATAAAATTTTTTGGCCACTGTGTGACACAGAGTGTTGGACTGGATGGGCCATTGGCCTGATCCAACAGGGCTTCTCTTATGTTCTTATGTGACACAGAGTGTTGGACTGGATGGGCCACTGGCCTGATCCAGCATGGCTTCTCTTATGTTCTTATGTGACACAGAGTGTTGGACTGGATGGGCCATTGGCCTGATCCAACAGGGCTTCTCTTATGTTCTTATGTGACACAGAGTGTTGGACTGGATGGGCCATTGGCCTGATCCAACATGGCTTCTCTTATGTTCTTATGAATGTCTGTGAACATTCCTTACCGTCACAAAATCTCAGCCAATTGTGTAAGACGGTTCATTTCTGGGAACTCCATTCACTGAGCTTTGCAGGCTTCAACATGAGAAGGGTTACCACCATAGTTCCCTCTAAGCTGACAATGGAGTCTTGGTGCACAAAATTTTAACAGCCAGCTCAGAAATTTCTGCTTCAGCTCACAATTCCATTGGAAACCATGGAGAATGGGGCCACATTTTTGGGGGGGCATAGAAATGGACCCCTGAGTCCAATCTTTTTGAAACTGGGGGAAGGGTGTTGAAGAGAGGCACCAGAAGCTATGCTGCCGATTTGGTGTCTTTACTTCAAAAAAACCAGCCCCTTCTATTGCCTGAGAGAGCCCCATGACACAGAGTGTTAAAGCTGCAGTACTGCGGTCCTAAGCTCTGCTCATGACCTGAGTTTGATCCCCGGCGGAAGCTGGGATTTCAGGTAGACGGCTCGAGGTTGACTCAGCCTTCCACCCTTCCGAGGTCGGTAAAATGAGTACCCAACTTGCTGGGGAGAAAGTGTAGATGACAGGGGAAGGCAATGGCAAACCACCCCGTAAAAAGTGAAAACGTTGTGAGAGCAACATCACCCCAGAGTCGGAAACAACTTGTGCTTGCACAGGAGACCTTTCCTTTCCTCTATTAGCTGAGGTTCCTCCCCCTCCTGGCCCCTGGGGAAGGAAGGAAAGAGCCAGAGCTTTCTTTGCCCAGCTCCCTGCCCAGGAGAGATGCAAAGAAAGCACCATCAAGACCAACAAGTGCTGATGTTTTAATAATAATAATATTTAATTTGTATCCCGCCCTTCCCGCCGAAGCAGGTTCAGGGCGGCTCAGATGTTTTATTTAAAGTTGTTTTTTTAAAAAAAATCTTTAATTGTGTTTGCCTGTGTCCTTTATAAAGTTTATATATTTGCTACCTGGGATTATATTTTATGACACGCCTAGTCCGGTCCAACAAGATCTCATTTATGTCAGATCCGGCCCTCATAACAAATGAGTTCAACACCCCTGCATCACAGACTCAGACCGATTTTGCAATAGGGCTCATTCCAAATGGAGAGCCCTTTTGATCCTGGGGCTTCTCTCTGTTTTTGCACAAATTGCCCCAGAGCTGCGAGTTGGCACGTCGTTCTCCCGCGGCAAGCAAAAACCACTTGGAAGAGGATCCTGCCTGCTGCGGAAGAACGCCCCGCCAACTCGCAGTTCCAGGGCAACTTGAGCGAAAACGGAGAGACGCCTCGGGAGCAAAAAGGCTCTCTACCCGGAACAAGCCTGGTGTGAAATCGGTCTCAGTGAGATGCAGTCACTGGATCAAACATTCTTGGACTGTTCAAAATAATCTGAATGTTCTTCTTTCTTTTTGGCTCGCAATCTGATGCGAGACATCTGCTGTCCAAACAGTTATACTTGAAGAAACTCTTTATAGATCTCATTTCGCCCTTTAGAGAAGGACAAGGAGCAAAGTTATCATTTTCTAAAAGAAGAGACTGCTACAGAGATTTCTTATGTCGTGTCTAGTTGGACCCTCAGAAGAGTAACGTGCGTACCATTTCTGCTGGAAAAACAATTCCTGTCTTTTGAAAGTCGCTTGCCGAAAACGCCATTCAGAGCCATCCAAAGGGGGCGATTCCCTGGTGAGACGAACAGCTGAATGATAATAATAAGTGACCTTTAAATTCAAAAGGCTGAGAAAATATCTGTAAACAGCAAACAGCTAAAACATCGCTCCCAGTCTTAGAAGGCGACCCCTCCCGGGTCCCCTTCTCTAAGCTCCTGATGTGTGATTCTCATCGCAAATGTTCCGCTGTTTACCTTAGAAATGAGTTCGGATCTTTGCATGATTCCAATTTACCTCTTGGCCATTTGGAGAAGCCATTTATTTGGGCTTGTGATTCTATTTGTTCCCAAGTGTTGATACATGCACCGCCCTGTCGTGGGGAAGGCGGGGCATGAAAGGGTGCTAAAACCACAGGAGTAAGCTATCACTTGAACAACTCATAGTGAGTAAACCAGCGGTCACTGACAAACAGCATTAGCTGCTCGAATTTGGTTTATGCTTCAGCCTCCACTTGTGGAAAAAGAGCCACTCTCAATTTAGAATCTTGTTTTATTGGACAAGAAGCTAACTGGGACATTTCTCTATTGCTACTACCCATTGTTATGATGGAAATGCTGATATATGGGGTTTTAATTTGCCAAGTCCATCAGAAATCTGCCATATGGCATGTTATGTTTTCTGTCTTGAATATTTCCTTCTTTTTATATTCTGGGCTGTTGCCTATGGAGGAGTAGGTGTGTCACAGCTAGACACCATGATTAGGACAGATGTCACAAATACTCGTAAGGGTTTAGTCTGAAAGAAGGAGCGGCTACTGTTAGCTATTGGGGGATCTGGTTAATATAGCAAAGTTTTGCCCAATTAGAGAAGTGTGATTCTGAGTGCAGTAAATAAATCTCCCATGAAGTGTATTGCAAAAAGTATAACGTTACTCTAAGGCTCATACTCAGTGTATTGAGTGTGTGTGTGAGACAATGAGGCCCAAAGATGTGCTGTTTACCCCAAGAAAGAACAACATTGGACCCCTCTGCCCTACAAAATAATTCTTCTCAGCTCTGCAATTAAGAGGTTTTCCTTTCATAAATGATATTCTTTTGGAAAACCTGAGATAATTGTTCCCCAAAGTATAGCATGTCATTGAAGCAGTTTAACTTGCATGCTTTGATTCTGTGTTTGATTAATTTAATTTCCTTTTGTGACCATGGACCACACTGTGTCTTGAAGAAGTGCAGGCAAAGGGGTCAAACGGAGAGATCGTATAATGGAATCTGGAGACCATGAAGAATGGGCAGAAGTTCCTACAAAACACAAAAGTAACAAAAAAAATGCTCATTCCAAGGCATTCAAGCTGTGTGGATGACAGTCGTGGGAGGGGAATAAAATCTGCAATTAAAAATCAAGAAGAGGTACTAAGAGCTGAACACAGAAATGTTGAAAAGAATCCCATGAATATCTTGTAGCACCCTCTGAAATGAGGTTCTGAGCAATCAGTCACTCCTCCCTCCCCTCCCCTCCCTCCCTCCCTCCCTTCCTCATAAGGTGTGGCCCTCATTTTCCTGGATTCACCCATGCATCTGGTTGTGCTGCTAATAAACTAAATGTAATTAAAAACTAGACTGGAACCTTCCCTTTCAACAGCTTGCAGCTTTTCCCCTGTGGAAGGCACCGCAAACAGGGAAAGAATATGAAGATTCAGTTCCCCGGCACCTGCCAGGCGCCCTTTGTCAAGATTAACAGCATCGCACCAGGTTATTAGAATGAACATAAATACTTTTGAGGCTCCGTGGGTAGTTATGGTATCACGTTTTATTATCTTCCACAGAAATGAAATTACTTATTGTAATTGCTTGTCAGTCACAGGCCAACAAAGCTGACAAAGGCAAGCCGCGTGCTGGGAGGGGTGGAGTGGCAGAGAAGGAACGAGCGAAGTTGTGTTTCCATTGGATTCGTGCGCTTTGTGTGTGCGTGAAATAGAATGTGGGGACGGGTGTGTTTTAATGTGGTGCTTTAGCGCTCTCTTGGCCAGACATAGGAAGGATGGTGACGCGAGAGGCATTGTCCTTTGAAAGCAAAGGAGGGAAGAGAGGAGGCTGTGAGTTTCGCTGGGAAAGAGTGACAGATTTATGGGCGTCGATGGAGCCAAAAGTGGCTCAGCAAAATTCCGCCATAAGATCTGAAATTATTTCCTTCAGACGCACTGATAGCTGCTAATGCTCGTCAGCGGGAGATATAAGCTCGGTGTCGCGCATGAATCAGAGGCGTGGAAGGAGGAAAGGGCTGGGGGGGGGGGGAGAGAAATCATCCATTAGATTTTCTTTCTCGCTCTTTGCTTCAAGTTCAGTGTCTCCACTGAAATCAGGCCTTGGAAGGAGTCAGCAGGGAGCTGCACAGTGGGTGTCATAGACAATGCTGCGCTGATCATCCCTCTCCCCCCCCCCATGTTAATAAATCAGGATGTGTGATGAGAAATGGTCCCCAAAGTGGGGGCCAGGGAAGCAAAAGACATCACTTAGAAATCCATTAGGGAGGCTAGTAGGGAAGGTGACGGCATTTTTCTCTGAGTGCTGCCGTGGCCGAGAAAGGAGCTTTTAGGGACTGTGTGGGGGTGGCAGTGCTGTGACTGAAGCAAAAGGAGCCATTCGAAGGGCATGAACACCCCTGTCTTCTCCTGCCCCCCCCCCCCAATGTTGGCAGAAACAGAGGCCTGATTACAATCAGAACACACAGTCTGTGGCCGTAGGATGGAAGCGGGGCGATTACAGGGCTGAAAAAAGAGAGACCCGAGGGATTTTTCTGTAGGCCGAGGAGGATAAATAAATGTTCTTGGACCACATTTCTGTATGTTATTTGTAAAAATATATAATAATAATAAAATAAAATGGCTGCTTTCTTGATCACTTCCAGGCCTTGAATTCAGCAGGAGCTCATAGGAGCGCAGCTCCTGAACCTTTCTGAGGGTTCCCCCTCTTCCTCCCCACCTCCCTTGTCCCTTGAATAGGAGGTGCCGCTGCATAACAATCCCTGGATTAGGAGAGCGGGCAGCCAGCCAGCCACCAGGGTCTTTGCCACACCCCCAGCAGCCCTCATTAACCCCTGGAGAAGCCCGTGCCACCCTTTCTCCACGTCTTATGGGATTTGGGGTGGTGGGTGGCTTGCTGGCCTTTTGACTGGGGGGGTTGTGTGGCCCAGGAGAGCCCCGGGCGAGCGAGGCCTACTTGGGCTGGCTGGATCTCTAGCCAGTCCAAGCAATCCTCACTTGCCCGGGGCTCTCCTTTCTTAAGTCAGGTTGCTTTTGGCTGGGGGGCATATGCTAATGAGCTCCACCACCTATTTTTTTTTTCTACAAAATGACCCCTGATCACTTCCATTTTTTCTCCTTTGCAAGTTGCTCATATACTTTTACACTCAGGGAAAGGAAAAAAGACGCTGAGTGCTTATTTAGAAGAGAAATTGTCCCCTCAGAAGGAGCACAAATCCTTCTGAGTCTCCATCTGGCCAAAAGTGCAGTTGTGAAAGCTACAACGTGTGCCAGCGAAGGCAGGTTGTCGTGTCACTCCCAGGGAAATCAGAATGGAGCAGTGCAAATGGTCTCCCTTTCCTCCCAAGTATTTTCCTAGCATGTCTTATATAGCAGCCCTATTCCCATGTAGAATTGCCAAGTCCAATTCAAGAAATATCTAGGGACTTCGGGGGTGGAGCCAGGAGACTTTGGGGGTGGAGCCGGGAGGCATTGGGGGTGGAACCAGGAGCAAGGTTGTGACAAGCATAATGGAGTTCTGGCCATCACATTTAAAGGGACTGTGCACCTTTTCAATGCCTTCCTTCCACTGGAAATAACGAAGGAGAGGGGCATCTTCTTTGGGGGGCTCATGGAATTGGACCCCCTGGTCCAATCTTTTTGAAACTTGGAGGGTGTTTTGAAGAGAGGCACTGGATGCTATACTGAAAATGTGGTGCCTGTACCTCAAAAAAAAACAGCTCCCTCCTGAGTCCCAGATACCCCATGGGAATTGGTCTCCACAGGGAATAATGTAGTGCCCAGCAGACATTCCCCCCCCCACACTTTCTGATGACCCTGAAGCAGGGAGAGGGCCCCCCTGCCCCCACCTGGAGATTGGCAACTCTATTCCCATGATAGTCCAGACTTCCCTGTAAGGTCAGTTCTCTGGCACGGCCACACACCACAGAACTGAAACCTTCTGGAGAGTTGTCATTTCAGAGGTGCACCTATGCTCTAAGAAGCCAAACCACACAGACCACAGACATTTTGACACGCACATGGATGGAAATGGAACCAGAGCTTTTTTTTTTTTTTTGTAGCAAAAGCCCAGCAGGAGCTCCCCTGTGTCTTCCCAATGAATAATTAATGAATACCCCTATAATAATGAATGAAAGCATGTTTCTGCCTTTAAAAATAAGATGTCTGATGCAACCCTTCGTTAGAGGCCTCACAGCCCAAGTGGGTGCGAATTCAAGGTTGTAAATTAGATAAAGAGACAGTGACCGCATTGAGGCCTCTGGATGTGTATTAGATAACAAAGAGGCCTTAGAGAAGCTTCTTGCTGAAGCTGATAATGCATGGAGACAGGAGGTATGGAAAAATACTAGAAGTTACCAGGGGGTGGAGAATGTTGAGTCAGATAAGCCTGGGGAGCCGACCTGCTTGTTTTGGATGTGGATAAAACTGACTGGTTGGGGGATGATTTTAACTTAGTCATTGTAGGGGCTTATGGCCGACTAAGTTCTGCTTTGGTGCCAAAGTAAAATTCGTTTCATACCAGCAATGTGTGCGGACCTCGTGATTTCTCTGCTTCGCCAACACGCCTGCCACAGTGGGCATACTAGGGAAGGCTAAAGCCATCAGGAAGGCATTTAAAGATGCTTCCTTGTGCCTTCCCCAGAGTGCCAGTGGGAGCCCTGGCCAGCCCATGCGGAGCACCGCTCCTGTGCGCTCCTGCCTCAAAAAAGCCCTGGATGGAACCATCCAGAGTGACAAGGACAATTCTCACTGGAAGAGATGCACGTAAAGGGGTATCAGAGAGATCTGACCAGTGCAATGGGGTAATGAAGCCCAGTCAGCCCCAGCTTTCTGCAGCATGCTCAATGGAATGCGCATGCGCAGGGTTCTTTTTCTAACAGGAGCTCCTCTGCATATGAGGCCATGCCCCCCTGATGTAGCCAATCCTCCAAGAGTTAAAGGGCTCTTTGTACAGGGCCTAGTGTAAGCTCCAGGAGAATTGGCTACATCAGGGGGGCGCGGCCTAATATGCAGAGGAGTTCCTGCTAGAAAAAGAGCCCTGCGCATGTGAAGGAACATTCCAAAGGATGATGATTGGGCAGCTTTGAAGAGCTGAGAAAAGAGATATGATGGAGGCCAACAGCTAAGTTCAAAATATACCTTAGTTACTGGTGTGGTGGAGAGCAGGACTTTTTAAATTTTTTTTCTGGGAAAAGGTGCCAGAACTCTTAAGAGGGAAATGAAGGAGAAACATATGGGTGCTCTTCATGAACATTTTTTGAGAATTTTGTTTCCACAAAGAGGTTCTGGAACTTTGTTACCCCAGAAAAATAAGCCCTGGTGGAGAGTACTTTCAAGTTTCCACCGACCCCACCCCCCCAATGTGGTTTTTAAGGCAAGAGGCATTCAAAAGTGGTTTGTTGCTGTCTGCCTCTGCATAGAGATCCTGGAATTTCTTGGTGGTCTCCCATTCATAAGAGAACATAAGAGAAGCCATGTTGGATCAGCCCAATATTCCAACACTCTGTGTCACACAGTGGCCAAAAAACCCAAGTGCCATCAGGAGGTCCATCAGTGGGGCCAGGGCATGAAGCCCTCCCACTGTGCCCCCCCCCCCCAAGCACCAAGAATACAGAGCATCACTGCCCCAGACAGAGAGTTCCAATGATAAGCTGTGGCTAATAGCCACTGCTCCATATGTTGATCCAATCCCCTCTTGAAGCTGGTTATGCTTGTAGCCACCACCACCTCCTGTGGCAGTGAATTCCACGTGTTAATCACCCTTTGGGTGAAGAAGGACTTCCTTCTATCCTTTCTAACCCAACTGCTCAGCAATTTCATTGAGTGCCCACGAGTTCTCGTATTGTGAGGAAGGGAGAAAAGTCCTTCTTTCTCTGCTTTCTCCATCCCAGGCATAATCTTGTAAACCTCTCTCATGTCACCCCTCTGTCGATGTTTCTCCAAGCTAATGAGCCCCAAGCGTTTTAACCTTTCTTCATTCAAGTGGTAACCACAACCAACCCTGTTTAACTTCCAGTTTCTGACAAGATCAGGCTAGCCTGCACTATCCAGTGAGAGTACCTTAATTATTAGCTTAATTTAAATGCAATGAGGATATTTGCAGGGGCAGTGCTGCGGTTTTCGCTGCCCCATGCTGCTCCCATGCCTGCACTTTGGGGTGTGTTCTACATCACCAAAGATCTTTATGTTCTCAACTGGATACAAAGCTGAGGTTTCCAGCAAAGGTCAAGAACCAAATGGTGGACAATTTTTATTTGTATGTCATTTACTTTATTGATGGCCCAGATTTCTTCCAGATTATGGGATACAACAAACAATGTTCCGTCTAAACTGCAGAGTCTTGCGAGCAAACATTCTACTTTGTGAGCTCCTGGCATGAAAGTTGTGAGCTGCTGCATCAATGAATGTGCTCTGGGGTCGTCCTTCCTGAGCTAAAACAAAAATGTTTGCGCTGGAGGCTAAACATCTGTGAGGTGGCTCACGCTAACTCAGCTTAGAGGGAACATTGACAACAATGCAATAGGACTGGGATTACAGAACTAGAGAACAATGCAGACAAACGATGTAAGGCTCATTCAGGTGGCTCACCACGTTGGTCTGAAGCAACACAACAAAATCTGAGTCCAGTGGCACCTTTAAGACCAACAAACTTTACTTCTGGGTATAACCTTTTGTGGGCACGCACATGAAACTAACCGAAGAAACGTGCATGCACATGAAAGCTTATGCCCAGGGATCATTTCCAGCAGAGGTCAAGAACCTCTTATGTTGTAATCTGCCCTGAGCCCAATATGGGAAAGGGCAGAATATATATCCACAAAACAAACAAACAAATTTAATAGAGAAAGAGGTGCCAGAGGCTCATTAGCACAACTCATTTGCATATGCCACACACCCCTAACATCACCCCAAGGTGTACTAAATTTTATCAGCTCAGCACCTACCTTAAAATGCTTCTTGAATTAAAATTGCCATAATAAAACCTTACTCCAATCATACTTTTTAAATTACTTTCTCCTATGTGGAGAGCCAGTTTGGTGTCGTGGTTAAGTGTGTGGACTCTTATCTGGGAGAAGCAGGTTTGATTCCCCACTCCTCCACTTGCACCTGCTGGGATGGCCTTGGGTCACCATAGCTTTGGCAGAGCTTGTCCTTGAAAGAGCCAGTTTGGTGTAGTGGTGAAGTGTGCGGACTCTTATCTGGGAGAACCGGGTTTGATTCCCCACTCCTCCACTTGCACCTGCTGGAATGGCCTTGGGTCAACCATAACTCTGACAGAGGTTGTCCTTGAAAGGGCAGCTGCTGTGAGAGCCCTCTCAGCCTCACCCACCTCACAGCGTGTCTGTTGCGGGGGAGGAAGGGAAAGGAGATTGTGAGTCGCTCTGAGAGTCTTTGGAGTGGAGGACGGGATAGAAATCCAATATCATCTTCTTCATCTTCTTCACAGTGGCATGATGATTTCCATCTGTCTGCTTTATATGTTTTATTTTCCCATTTTTTTGCAGGGGAAAATATTAGAAAGTTTGTCAAATCTTAGAGTTCAGCAAAATTCTCACAGGGGGTTCAAACAATGGAGCCCAGAAGCAAGTGTTTGGGGTTTTTTTTGGGGGGGGCGAGGGGGTGAAAGCAAGAAAGAGCACAATGAAATTTAGAGGTTCTGGAGCGCCACTCCTGTTAGCTCCTGCCAAAAACGAGGCCCGCTTCTATCCAAAATTAAACTTCGTTGGTCTTAAAGGTGCCACTGGATTCAAACTTAGATCTACGGCAACGCATGCTACAAATGATAATAGATAGTGGAATTACGAAGCAAGAAGGCGTTGCACTAACAACGCAGTAACAGATGATGAAGAGTTCCTTTCATTGCCCTCCCTGCCCCACAACAGAAAATGGAAATGTGGGTGTGAGTGGGAGGAGAGAATAGAATCCATTACTCACACCGCCCAACCTGGCTGGACCGGCAGCTCTGGGAAACCTTTATTACTTTTAACAAAAACTAAATGGTGGAAGTATTATTAATAGTGGAGTAACTTTTCAAATGGTATTAGACAGGGAAGCATGTCGGAGTCTTTAAATAATGAGGCCACATAATTTATTTGCCTCTGCTTTTTAACTAGTCCAAATCCATCTGACTAAGCTGTCTGCGATAAATAAATCATTGCCTCTGCTTGAGCCATTTCCCAGGGCAACCCAACGCTGGAAAGAGCCCAAGGACACGTTTCCACTTGGTCCGTAATTCTCAGGGCTTTCGGAATGGCTGTCCCAATATGAAACGTACACCACATTCCAGGGAACGCCTCCCGAGGCAAAATTAAGATTTTTAGTTTTTTACCAGTTTATACGGTTATCATATTTTGGAAAGCAAAAAAGAGGACATATTTCCTGACTCCATTGAAGAAGTGATCGCTATGATAAATCTCATTTTAAATATCCCTACTCTCTAAACTGTGATAAGTGCTACTAACTAAGGATATTCCTAACCTTCTAGCCCTAAAGGAAGAAGATACTGGATTTATATCCCGCCTTATACTCTGAAACTCAGGGTCTCAGAGTGGTCACAATCTCCTTTACTTCCCCCCCCTCCCCACAACAAACACCCTGTGAGATAGGTGGGGCTGAGAGAGCTCTTGCAGCAGTTGCCCTTTTAAGGACAACTCCTGCAAGAGCTCTGGCTGACCCAAGGCCATTCCAGAAGCTGCAAGTGGAGGAGTGGGGAATCAAACCTTGTTCTCCCAGATAAGAGTCCACGCACTTAATCACTACACCAAACTGGCTATCATTTGGAGGACATTTTCATATGTTTTTTTTTTAAAAAGAGCCCAAAAGAGGACAGAGACCCCCCAAAAAGAGGAAGGGATAGGAAAGGTCCCCTGTGCAAGCACCAGTTCTTTCTGACTCTGGGGTGTCGTTGCTTTCACAATGTTTTCACGGCAGACTTTTTACGGGGTGGTTTGCCATTGCCTTCCCCAGACATCTACACTCCCCCCCCCCCCACAGCAAGCTGGGGACTCATTTTACCGACCTCGGAAGGATGGAAGGCTGAGTCAACCTCGAGCCAGCTACCTGAAAACGCAGCTTCCGTCGGGTTGTCCTCTAAAAAGAGGCCATCTGGTCATTCTAATCAACTAATAAGTAGCTATGATGTATTTTCTGTGCCTGAACGGCCATTGTCTAATTGCTCTGCTTGCAAACACCTTTAGAGTATCTGAGGTGGCACTGTGGAAAGGGGTGGGGGGTACATCTTGCCTTAAACAGGAAGGAGTTGATGATGGGTGGGCTTAGACAGCTCCTTGCCCCACTGAAATCCTGACCAATGAAATCTGGCCTTCTCTGAAACTCCGTATTGGCAATGAATTAGCCATTATCTTTAAATGCATTTATAGGCCGGTTGTCACATTGGCTGGATGCAACATGTCTCCTCTTATGTTCTAATGTTACTGAGAGGCGAACGTAAAAACATAAGAGAAGCCATGTTGGATCAGGCCAATGGCCCATCCAGTCCAACATTTTGTGTCACACAGTGGCCAAAAAACCCCAGGTGCCATCAGGAGGTCCATCAGTAGGGCCAGGACACTAGAAGCCCTCCCACTGTGCCCCCCCGCAAGCACCAAGAATACAGAGTATCACTTTCCCCAGACATAAGAACATAAGAGAAGCCATGTTGGATGAGGCCAGTGGCCCATCCAGTCCAACACTCTGTGTCACACATAAGAGAAGCCCTGTTGGATCGGGCCAATGGCCCATCCAGTCCAACACTCTGTGTCACACATAAGAACATAAGAGAAGCCATGTTGGATCAGGCCAATGGCCCATCCAGTCCAACATTTTGTGTCACACTGTGACCAAAACCCAGGTTCCATTAGGAGGTCCATCAGTGGAACCAGGACACCAGAGGCCCTCCCACTGTGCAATTCAAGGATGAATAAGCAACTGTTAAATTTCACTGAAATAAATTGATTGCACCATATAGGTCTGGTTTCTACTTGTGGCTTTGATGTCCCCTTCTTGGGATAATTGAGGAATTTTCTCCAGGAATGAAGCTGAAGGGCTTGCTAGTTAAAACTCCTGTATGCTAAAGAGCGAGAAGAACAGGGTTGCTGGGGAGGGGCCAGACTACAACCCTACAGTACTGAAGTAGAGTTTCTGCATCGACTCCGATGACTTGCCTTAAGCAGGGAGAAGGTTGTGATGGATGGGATTAGACAGCTCTGGTGGATTTTTCTCCCCCCTTACCCCACTGCAATCGAGTCTTCTCTGGAAGTCCATGCTGGCAATGAACTACCCATTATCTTTAAATGCATTTATAACTCAGGCACTTTGTAGAAGAGCGCCGAGTTTATGAGATTAAAAGATGTTTGGAAAGTGGAAGGCTCGGTGATATATTTTCTTTTGACAAGGTTTTTATAGGAGTGGACGCATAGCATCGGTTCCATTAGGATCTGTACATGACAAGCCATGTCAGACGTGGCTCCCATTTGCAGAAAATGATGAGTTCCTTGTCTGAATTGCTTTCAGAAGACTGGTTGCTGCACTGGGCTATGGTGGATCACCGCACAGGACTTTTTTCAAAGCTATAGCTCGATGGAGAGGGAGGTATAGCCTGATCTTGTCAGATTATAGAATAACAGAATCAGAGTTGGAAAGGACCTCGGGGGCCATGTAGTCCAACTCTTTGCACAGTGCAGAAACGTCACAAATACCTCCCCCACAAACGTACATCCCCAGTGACCCCTGCAGGCTCCGTGCCCAGAAGATGGCAAAAATCTCCAGGATCTCTGGCCAAACTGGCCTGGAAAAAAATTGCTGCCTGACCCCAAAGTGGCAACCAACATTTCCCTGGGCGTGTAAGAAGGGGCCACGAGAACTAAGCCCTGATGCAACCCTTCCTGTCTTCCTTCTCATGATCTGCCTAAGTTCACAGGATCCTCATTGCTGTCAGGTGGCCATGTGGCTTCTGTTGAAAAACCTCCAAGGAAGGAGAGCCCACCACCTCCCAAGGAGGAAGCCTGTTCCACTGAGGAACCGCTCTAAACTCACAAACATCTCCCCCTAAATTCACAGGATCTTCATCGCTGTCAGATGGCCATCTAGGCTCTGTTGAGAAACCTACAAGGAAGGAGAGCCCACCACCTCCTGAGGAGGAAGCCTGTTTCACTGAGGAACCGCTCTAAACTCACAAACCCCTCTCCCTAAATTCACAGGATCTTCATCGCTGTCAGATGGCCATCTAGGCTCTGTTGAAAAACCTCCAAGGAAGGAGAGCCCACCACCTCCCAAGGAGGAAGCCTGTTCCACTGAGGAACCGCTCTAAACTCACAAACACCTCCCCCTAAATTCACAGGATCTTCATAGCTGTCAGATGGCCATCTAGCCTCTGTTGAGAAACCTCCAAGGAAGGAGAGCCCACCACCTCCTGAGGAGGAAGACTGTTTCACTGAGGAACCACTCTAAACTCACAAACACCTCCCCCTAAATTCACAGGATCTTCATTGCTGTCAAATGGCCATTCAGCCTCTGTTTCAAAACCTCCAAGGAAGGAGAGCCCACCACCTCCAGAGGAAGCCTGTTCCACTGAGGAACCTCTCTGTCAGGAAGTTCTTCCTAATGTTGAGCCAGAAACTCTTGATTTGATTTCAACCCATTGGTTCTGGTCCTATCTTCTGGGACAACGGAAAGCAATTCTGCTCTATCATCTATATGACAGCTCTTCAAAGTACTTGAAGATGGTGATCATATCATCTCTCAGCTGTTTCCTCTCCAGGCTAAACACGCCCAGCTCCCTTAACCTTTCTTCATAGAACTTGGTCTCCAGACCCCTCACCATCTTCATTCCCCTCCTCTGGATCTGTTCCAGCTTGTCTATATCCTTCTTAAATTGTGGTGTGCAGAACTGAACACAGTAGGTGAGATCTTGGAAACTAAGCTGGGTCAGTATCTGAATGGGAGAGCACCAAATACTGAGGGTCTGTGGCTCTGTGGTAGAGTATCTGCTTGGCATGCAGAAGGTCCCAGTTTCAATCCTGGGCAACTTCAGTTTAAAATGAGCAGGCAGTAGGTGATGTGAAAGACCTCTTCCTGAAACTCTGGAGAGCTGCTGCCAGTCTGAGAAGACACTATTGACACTAATGGACTGGGGTATGAATCAGTATCAGGCAACTTTATGTGTTCCATGAAAACCCTGCAGAGGATCGTAAGGGGTCTGGAGATCAAGTCCTATGAGGAAAGGTTGAAGGCGCTGGGCATGTTTAGCCTGGAGAGGAGGCAGCTGAGAGGTGATAGGATCACCATCTTCAAGCACTTGAAGGGCTGTCATCTAGAGGATGGTGTGGAATTGTTTTCTGTGGCCCCAGAAGGTAGGACCAGAACCACTGGGTTGAAATTAAATCAAAAGAGTTTCCGGCTCAACATTAGGAAGAACTTCCTGACCGTTAGAGCAGTTCCTCAGTTGAACAGGCTTCCTCCTTGGGCGGTGGTGGGCTCTCCTTCCTTGGAGGTGTTTAAGCAGAGGCTAGATGGCCACCTGACAGCAATGAAGATCCTGTGAAATTGGGGGGAGGGGTTTGTGAGTTTAGAGCAATTCCTCAGTGGAACAGGCTTCCTCAGGAGGTGGTGGGCTCTCCTTCCTTGGAGGTTTTGAAACAGAGGCCTGATGGCCACCTGATAGCGATGAAGATCCTGTGAATTTAGGGAGAGGTATTTGTGAGTTTCCTGCATTGTGCATGGAGTTGGACTAGATGACCCTGGAAGTTCCTTCCAACTCTATGATTCTGTGAAGGCAATGGCAAACCACCTCTGGTCCTCACTTGTGTTGAAAGCCCCTTGCTGTGATTGCCATAAATCACCTGCAGCTTGACAGCACTTTGTAGGCACAGAGTTTGGTTGAGCAGCACAGCAGTGCTACATTCAGCAGAAAGCCACCGAGACGACTGTTCGCTTTTATTTAACTTCTACTGCTGGCAAGGCACTTGTAACAGCCTGATGAATCATTGACAGGATTTTCCATCTTCCAGTTCAGCCACGCTGCTTTTTGGCACTGTCCCTCCTTGCTGATTGCCAAGAGCTGAGGGTGAAGAGGAGCTGACGGAAACAGAGAATCCACCACTCACAGTGAAGCTTTAGAAACCCTGCTGATTAGTGGAAGATAAGTCTATCAGTGGCTACTAGTTCAGAGGCACTAATCCTCTGCATCCCAGAGCCAGGAGGCAACATCAGGGGAAGGCCTCAGCCTCTCTGCCATGTTGTTGGCCTGACAGAGGAACTGGTTGGCCACTGTGAGAGGCAAGATGCTGGACTAGGTGAACCCTCCCTGATCTGACCCAGCAGGGCTCTTTTGAGGTTCTCCTCAGGGGAAGGCCTCGCCCTCTCTGTCCTGTTGCTGGCCCTGCAGAGGAACTGGTTGGCCACTGTGTGAGGCAGGATGCTGGACTAGATGGACCTTCACTGGTCTGATCCAGCAGGACTCTTCTGAAGTTCTTATGAAGGCCTTGGCCTCTCTGCCCTGTTATTGGCCCTCTAGAGGAACTGGTTGGCCACTGTGTGAGACAAGATGCTGGACTAGGTGGACCACTGGTCTGATCCAGCAGGTTTCTTCTGAGGTTCTTCTCAGGGGAAGGCCTCATCCTCTCTGCCTTGTTGTTGACCCTCCAGAGGAACAGGCTGTCCACTGTGTGAGACAGGATGCTGGACTAGAAGGCCCCTCCTGATCTGATCCAGCAGCACTTCTCTGATGTCTTTTATTTTGCACAGCCAATCAGAAGTTCTGCTGGGCCAATGTCCCACTCCTTTGAGTGACAGACTGTTCAAATGGAATTCTGTGGAGAGAGTCAGTTAACTGACAGTTGAAGAGACAATTAAGCACTGACTATGGACTGGGAAGGAGGCATATGGACTATGGACTGGGAAGGAGTGAGATGATTAGCATATCTCTCAATATAGGAGTACATCGATAGTTTGAAGAAGGCAAGGACACAGTTTCCAATTAAGCACTGACTGTTGACTGGGATGGGGGCAAAAGGAGTGAGAGGATCAGAGAGGATTCCCATTCAAGCCACAAAGGGAAATTGCTTCTAGTTAACAGAGGTAATCGGTGCCCAGTGAAAAGGGAGATAGCTTTTAAAAGAGGAATGATTCCTGTTCTGTGTGTGTAGAAGGATTTTGGGAACTTGGTTGTGTGCCCCTGCCTTCTAAACTTGAAAGTTTAAGCAGACCTGGAATCTTTTGCATACCAAGCAAATACTCTACAAACTGATCTGCATGGTTTTGGATTAACAGGAGTCCTATGGCACCTTAGAGATGTATTCCAGCAGAAGTTTTCATAGACCAGGGCTGAATTCTTCTTCAGATGCTATGAGTGGATCTTCACTATGCAGCTATCCTCACTTTGCAGTTAAGAAATGCAAGAGGGTGGAGGGGCCATGGAAAGTGGAAGTGCAGAGTGAAATGTAATTGTGTTAACATTAAAATCTAATCAGAAAAACAGAGAGACCATTCACTGGTTATGCAGATTGAATACCTGTAAAGTATGGGGAGTCAGTTGCATTTATCACAAGATTACAAACCTTAAATCTGGTTCAATCAAAAGGAGGGGGCATGTAGTATAAATCCATTTCACACCAGAGCCGGTATCTCAGGGCTTTTTCCCCCTTCTTTTTTTAGCAAGAACGCACAGGAACGCAGTTCTGGCTGGCTTGGTGTCAGGGGGTGTGGCCTAATATGCAAATAAGTTCCTAATGGGCTTTTTTTACACAAAGTCCTGCATGAAATAATGGTGACATAAGGGGGCATGGCCTAATATTCAGATAAGTTCCTGCTGGGCTATTTCTACAAAAAAAGCCCCACAGCTTCCTGAGTACTTTTGTTGAAGAATGGTAACTCTGAGGCTGGAAACAGAGTGTCGTAGATTGGATTGTTCTCCTACGGGTTTCTAAATATTGCTGTTTTTTCATGTTGGATTCAGTTGTGTTTGTTTGCTCTAGCCCCAATCCCTAATCTGTTCAGAATCATTGTTGATTTCCAGCACTGGAGTTTCTAATTTTATTTAGTCCAAACATGACAAAATGACTGCATCTTCCCATCTATTAAACTACGGATCCATTGGCGGGGTCGGGGGGGGGGGGGTCGGGGCTTGAGGTCCAACCTGCTGACCTCTGAAGACATCCCTGTATGCAGGGCTTTTTCTGTAGAAGGAACAGCTTTGCATATTAGACCACACCCTCTGATATAGCCAATCCTCCAAGAGCTTACACCAGGGGTGTCGAACTCATTTGTTACGAGGGCCAGATCTGACATAAATGAGACCTTGTTGGGCTGGGCCATGTCGAGTTGGGCCGAGCCATGTTGGACCGGGCCATGTGTGTACCCATTTAAGATTAGGTAGCAGAGATACAAATTTTATAAAGAACACAGACAAACACAAATATATATATTTTTAAAACTTAAACATTAGTACTCATTTGTCTTAAAGATGCTTTCTTTGTATTTCTCCTATGGGATCCTGGGAACTGGGCAAAGAAGCTCTTTCCTTCCTTCCCCAGAGAACTGGGGGGGGGGGAGCCTTAGCCAATAGAAGGAAGAGAGGCTTGGCTCAGTAGCTCCACTGTGCAATTCAGAGAGCCTGGGAAACCAAGTTATTCCTCCCCCTCTTCCCCCAAGGGAGGAGCCTCAGCCAATGGAGAAAATAGAGGTTTTGCTCTGTAGCACCTGTGCAGTTGAGGAAGCCTTGCTAAGCAAGCTGTTATGCAGAAGGAAGCAAGGTATAGGGAGAAGGAAGCAGATAACAGCCAGCTGCTCGGGGGCCTGATAGGAGCCCTCTGGGGGCCTGATTCGGCCCCCGAACTGCAGGTTTGACACCCCTTACACTATGCCCTGTAAGAAGAGTCCTGTAAGCTCTTGGAGGACTGACTACATCAGGAGTGTGTGGACTAATATGCAAAGGAGTTCCTGCTACAACCCCTCCCCCTTCCGCCCGTGTGTTTTGCATCTCTAGGTGAAGAGATACGCTGTCATTCCACCATATGCCCATGCAAAAACACACACCTCTCCCATTCTAATGATGTCTAGTATAGAACAGTAGGCTAGTATTGGGAGAGGGGAGGGGGTGTTATTTGTGCATAGTGTTTCGTGCAAAATCTGTTCTGCAGATCCCAGAGATAGGAAGCTCAGTAAAGGATGATTACTGGAGTGTTTGATTAGTACACATCCCTCAAGTCAGCAAAAGGAATAAATGAACAACTCCTCTTCGGCGACGCTGAGGCAGCAGGCTTGTAAATATGCTCTGGGGCGCAGAGGCCGCGGTATCGATTGTGCCAGAAACAATTTAGCAGAGGTTCGTGTCACCCTGGCCATTGCAGCCACGCGGCATAAAGGAGTTAAAAACACACAACAAGAATCCTTGCCCAGATGCCCTGCATAAGCAAGAGAACCTCTCCGTGGGTCAGACAGAAATAATGAGAGAGAAAGACTCCACACACAAAAGGCCAGGATCTAATTTGCTAATCTGAGATGCCATAACACTTCCTCCTTATTTTAAAGTACTGGTGATAAAAACCGTTAAGGCAGAAACCATAACCTGTGCATTATGCTTTAAGATTTGTACGATCCCTAGGCTCAGATTTGAGATAGAGGGTGCTGGGGTATAAACAGAAACCACAATAAGAACATAAGAAGCCCTGTTGGATCAGGCCAATGGCCCATCTAGTCCAACACTCTGTGTCACACAGTGGCCAATATATGTGTGTGTGTGTGTGTATATACACACACACACACATTTATATATACTGTGGCTAATAGCCACTGATGGACCTCTGCTCCATATTTTTATCCAATCCCTTCTTAAAGCTGGCTATGCTTGTAGCCGCCACCACCTCCTGTAATAATGAAATAGAAACAGAGCAGTCCTTAATATGGAATATAGTATGTTTTTTTTTTAACCTCAGGTTTCTAGACATCAGCTGGAGGGAAAGCCAGTAAATTCAAGGAATTCCTTGAAGGTTTTTAAACAGAGGCTAGACAGCCATCTGACAGCAATGAACATCCTGTGAATTGGGGTAGGTGTTTGTGGGTTTCCTGCATTGTGCAGGGGATTGGACTAGATGACCCTGGAGGTCCCTTCCAACTCTACGATTCTAGGATTCTATGACTGTTAGAGTGGTTCCTGAGTGGAACAGGCTTTCTCAGGAGGTGGTGGGCTCTGCTTCCTTGGAGGCTCCTAAACAGAGGCTAGATGGCCATCTGACAGCAATGAACATCCTGTGAATTTAGGAGGAGGGTTTTGTAAGTTTTCTGCATTGTGAGTTTTCAAAGGATAATATGCAAAGGAGTTCCTACTACAAAAAAAGCGCTGACTTGTGCCATTTGCAGGTAGAGACTGTGTCTCCTCTGGAGTTTAAAACCTTACCCATTGCTACACCAAAACTACCAAGAAGATCCTGGAATACAAATTTGCTTTACCTGCTTTGTATGTTCTAAATGTCTCAGATCAATCCTGTAAGTATCCTTTATCATTGTACCCATGGAATTCTGAAGCTGTAATTGCACCCTATTATCACAGAAATTTTAGCTTCCAATTCATTCCTTTGAAATTCGCCATGGCGCAGAGTGATAAAGCTGCAGTACTGCAGTTGGAGCCCTCTGCTCACAACCTGAATTCGATCCCAGTGGAAGCTGGTTCAGGTACCCAGTTCCAGGTTGACTCAGCCTTCCACCCTCCTGAGGTTGCTGGGGGGAAAGTGTAGAGGACTGATGAAGGCAATGGCAAACCACCCTGTAAAAAGTCTGCCGTGAAAACGTTGTGAAAGCAACGTCACCCCAGAGTTGGAAACGACTGATGCTTGCACAGGGGACTACCTTTTAACTTTTTATTTGTGAGTTTCCTGCCTTGCGCAGGAGGATGGTGTGGAATTGTTTTCTGTGGCCCCAGAAGGTACGACCAGAACGAATGGGTTGAAATTAAATCAAAAGCGTTTCTGGCTCAACATTAGGAAGAACTTCCTGATCACTAGAGCGGTTCCTCAGTGGAACAGGCTTTCTCCTTGGGAGGTGGAGGTTTTGAAACAAAGGCTTGGAGGTTTTGAAACAGAGGCTAGATGGCCTTCCTTGGAGGTTTTGAAACAGAGGCTAGATGGCCATCTGACAGCGATGAAGATCCTGTGAATTTAGGGGGAGGTGTTTGTGAGTTTAGAGCAGTTCCTCTGTGGAACAGGTTTCCTCTTTGGGAGGTGGTGGAGGTTTTGAACAGAGGCTGGATGGCCATCTGACAGCAATGAGGATCCTGTGAATTTAGGGGGAGGTGTTTGTGAGTTTAGAGTGGTTCCTCAGTGGAACAGGCTTCCTCCTCGGGAGGTGGGTGGCTCTCCTTCCTTGGAGGTTTTTAAACACAGGCTAGATGGTCATGGGACAGCAATGAAGATCCTGTGAATTTAGGGGGAGGTGTTTGTGCATTTAGAGTGGTTCCTCAGTGGAACAGGCTTTTTCCTCGGGAGGTGGTGGGCTCTCCTTCCTTGGAGGTTTTCAAACAGAGGCTAGATGGCCATCTGACAGCAATGAGGATCCTGTGAATTTAGGGGGAGGTGTTTGTGAGTTTCCTACATTGTGCAGGGGGTTGGACTAGATAACCCTAGAGATCCCTTTCAACTTTATGATTCTATGAAATATTTTATTTCTAAGCATGCTTTGTCACATGAAGAGTGTGGCCATCGAGGCCTCCCATTGTAACATTATTTCCCGCAAATACAGCATCCACAGCATGGATGTGAACATGATTGTTGGCTAATGTCAGCCAGGAGGAGGAGACAAGTGTATGTGTAGACTGGGACCGATTTCCCACTAACCTTATGCCTCTCACGCTCCTCTTTTCCGTGGGGCTTCCATCGGGTTTCACACTATCTCCCCTGGGGCTGCAACTAGCTCCGCCTCCTTTGCACAGCAAACAAGATCCTCTAAAAACCAGTTTCTGTTTGCTGTGCGAAAAAGGCGAAGCTAGTCGCAGCCCCAGGGCAGATAGTGTGAAACCCGATGGAAGCCCCGCGGAGAAGAAGAGCGTGAGAGCAGCTTAAGGCTAGTGGGAAATGGATCTGGCTCATCTTGGCACCGTGGCCTTTGTTACAAGACTCTCAGCAGCACAGGACAGTCATCTTGCTTCTCAAACAATTAGCCTTCTTTAGACAGCTCAACGTCTGCCCCATATTAGCACAGAGAAGGAAATCTTTTGTGTCATCTGGGATCTTTGGCAGCCTAAGCACGGTTGTAAGTTGTATCTAGAACTATTAAGTAGGGATGGTCATGAACCGAACCATGAAGCAAAATTCATCACAAATTTTGCCTCGTTTGTGGTTCACAAACAAAAGTTCATGGTAGTTCTACCTTTATGAACTTTCACAAAGTTTTAAACCCAATTGTGGTGGTTCGTTGGTAGAGCAGAAAGGAGGGATTTAAAGGGACTCCAAGGTTCTTTAAACCTATTTTTTGTTTCTTGCAGAAGTCAGGGATCAGCCTCCTTTCTACCCACTGCTCAGCTGGCTTTTTTTGGGGGGGGGGGTGTGGTCCTTGTGCAGACCCTTTCGGGGGACTGCACAAGAAAGTGAAACAGCTGAGTGGCAGGGAGCAGGGTAATCCCCGCCTTTCAGCTCATAAGAACATAAGAGAAACCATGTTGGATCAGGCCAATGGCCCATCCAGTCAAACACTCTGTGTCACATGAGAACATAAGAGAAGCCATGTTGGATCAGGCCAATGGCCCATCCAGTCCAACACTCTGTGTCACATGAGAACATAAGAGAAGCCATGTTGGATCAGGCCAATGGCCCATCCAGTCCAACACTCTGTGTCACATGAGAACATAACAGAAGCCCTGTTGGATCAAGCCAGTGGCCCATCCAGTCCAACACTCTGTGTCACATAGTGGCCAAAAAACCCAGATGCCATCAGGAGGTTCATTAGTGGGGCCAGGACACTAGAAGTCCTCACACTGTTGCCCCTTCTAAGCACCAAGAATACAGAGCATCACTGCCCCAGACAGAGAGTTCCAACAATACGCTGTGGCTAATAGCCACTGATGGACCTCTACTGTCCAGATGTTTATCCAATCCCCTCTTGAAGCTGTCTATGCTTGTAGCTCCCAGCACCTCCTGTGGCAGTGAATTTCACGTGTTAAGCACCCTTTGGGTGAAGAAGGACTTCCTTTTATCTGTTCTAACCCAACTGCTCAGCAATTCCAGCTCCATTTTGGGCATTCTACAAACCACATTTAAAGGGAGTGTGGTCCCTTTCAACAGGGTTTGTGGGGCCACAAGCCATGAACTGGTTCAGTTCGCAAATGAACCTCCCAGTTCACTTTGTGTTTCAAACTTCACACAAACGGAAACAAACCTCATTTTTCTGGGTAGTTTCCATCCCCAGTACTAAGTACTAGTGCTACGTGCCAGGTTCCTCTTGGCAACTGGCAGGGGATGAGGGGGATTTACTAGTAAAAAGAAGGCCCAGACCATGTCATTTGCATTGTATAGGAATTGATAGCAGCATACCAGCAACTTTTGTGCGATGCCTTCCTATCGGGGCAAAAACTCTATGGGAAATCCAGCTTCTACCAAAGAATTTTTGCCTAGATACCAGAGCATTGCCTGGAAGTCCCTGGTGTAGATGTCACTTGCTGTGCAACTTCTGCAATGTGGCCTAGGCCTTCTTTATACTGATGTCATAGAAACATAGAGTTGGAAGGGACCAGACAGACCATCTAGTCCAACCCCCTGCTCCACGCAGAATCAGCCTAGAGCATCCTTGACAAATAATCACCCAGCCGCGTTTTGAAGACTGCCAATGGAGGGGAGCTCCCCACCTTCCTAGGCAGCTGGTTCCCCCTCTGAACTACTCTGACTGTAAAAATCCCCCCCCCCCCTTGCAATATCCAGCTGGTACCTTTCTGCTTGTAATCTGAGCCCATTGCTTCGGGTCCTGCCCTCCACTGCCAAGTGGAACAGCTCCTTGCCCTCCTCTAACTGACAGCCTTTCAAATATTTAAAGAGAGCAATCCTCTCCCCCCCCCCCCCAACCTCCTCTTCTCCAGACTGAACATTCCCAAAGCCCTCCTCAGCCTTTCCTCAGAGGGTTCTTCCTCCAGGCCCTGGATCATCCTCGTTGCTCTCTTTTGCACCCGCTCAATTTTGTCCACATCTTTTTTGAAGTGAGGTCTCCAGAACTGCACACAATATTCCAAGTGTGGCTCTCTGCTGGCCAACTGATCAGCATCAAGGACCCCCACCTCCACCTTCCATGGAGATCCAGAAACCCTATGGCATCTTTCGTGGTGCCTGCCAAGTGCTTTTAGAAAGTGGGTGGGATGAGTGGGGCTTTGGCCCAGCAGGACCTCTGATTGGCTGTGCAGATTAAAAGGCATCCTGTTAATCAGAGATCCTGCCTGAACTGAAGAGCTACTACTACAGTAGGGTTGCCAAGTCCCTCGGAGCAGCTGGGTGGGAAGTAGGCTTACCAAGAGCGGGGAGAAACACTGCAAATTTATGTGAGATACCTGTGTGACCCAGGAGTAATGTAGGCACATAAGAAGATAAGAGAAGCCATGTTGGATCAGGCCAGTGGCCCATCCATTCCAACACTCTGTGTCACATAGCAACCAAAACTCAGGGGCCATCAAGAGGTCCATCAGTGGGGCCAGGACACTAGAAGCCCTCCCACTGTGCCCCCCCCCCAACACCAAGAATACAGAGCATCACTGCCCCATCTTGGATCAGGCCAATGGCCCCTCCAGTCCAACATTCTGTGTCACATAGTGGTCAAAAAAAAAACAGGCACCATCAGCAGGTCCATCAGTTGGTCCAGGGCACTAGAACCCCTCCAACTGTAGCCCCCCAAGCACCAAGAATTCAGAGCATCACTACTCCAGACAGAGAGTTCAAACAATACGCTGTGGCTAATAGCCACTGACGAACCTCTGCTCCAGATGTTTATCACATTGGGGGGTGATGCTCTGGTTTTGTGGAAAAACTCTATGGCAGAATTAGCATTTACCATAGAGTGGCTATTAGCCACAGCTTATTGTTGGAACTCTCTGTCTGGGGCAGTGATGCTCTGTATTCTTGGTGCTTGGGGGGCACAGTGGGAGGGCTTCTAGCCCGAACTGTGAACCTCCTGAAGGCATGGAGTTTTTGGCCACTGTGTGACACAGAGTGTTGGACTGGATGGGCCACTGGCCTGATCCAACATGGCTTCTCTTATGTTCTTATGTGACACAGAGTGTTGGACTGGATGGGCCATTGGCCTGTTCCAACAAGGCTTCTCTTATGTTCTTATGTGACACAGAGTGTTGGACTGGATGGGCCACTGGCCTGATCCAACATGGCTTCTCTTATGTTCTTATGTGACACAGAGTGTTGGACTGGATGGGCCACTGGCCTGATCCAACATGGCTTCTCTTATGTTCTTATGTGACACAGAGTGTTGGACTGGATGGGCCATTGGCCTGTTCCAACAAGGCTTCTCTTATGTTCTTATGTGACACAGAGTGTTGGACTGGATGGGCTACTGGCCTGATACAACAAGGCTTCTCTTATGTTCTTATGCGACACAGAGTGTTGGACTGGATGGGCCACTGGCCTGATCCAACATGGCTTCTCTTATGTTCTTATGTGACACAGAGTGTTGGACTGGATGGGCCACTGGCCTGATCCAACATGGCTTCTCTTATGTTCTTATGTGACACAGAGTGTTGGACTGGATGGGCCACTGGCCTGATCCAACATGGCTTCTCTTATGTTATGAGTTTTGCCCCAAACTGATATCATCACCCCCAATGTCCCCAGTGTGCCTATGTCACTTCCAGGTCATGTAGGCACATCAGATTAATTTTTGGCATTCCTCCCTAATTTTATTTTTTGGGGGTTGGTAATTTTCGGCAGAAAGGCGTTGAAAGCAGGAGACCCCTGTCCCCACTGTGTGTGTGTGTCTGGCATACCTATATTCGAGTTATATATAATCTTGCTTTGTGATTGCCTCTGCTTCATTTTCTATTTACAGCCTGCCCTTCCCGAATGGCCTCTGAGTGGGTAACAACAGTGGGCACAACAGTGATTGTGCCCACTGCCATGTGTCAGGATCCCAAAGGTGCCTGCAGGCTGGTGCGATGACATCACCCGGAAGTGACATCATTGTGCTGGTGACATCATGTGGCAGCCACGTTAGGCATTTCCTAGAAAACTCTGTGGTCTTCCTGGATGCTCTAGCCATTTGGGAGGGGAAAACTCTATGGTAGAATAGTCTATGGTACAATTGCCATAGAACGCAGAATGCAGAGGACTCGGCAACCCTACCGCAGGCTTTAAAAGGTTGGGGACCTCCGCTAAAATGCCTTTCAGCCAGACAGAAGGAAACTGCCTTGCTTTGGGTTTGCTCCTTTCCCAGCCAACAGCCGTATATATTTTCATGAGTTAATAGAAGATCATTCAAATGCTGCACGGTCTATGGAAACGTGTGAGCTCCTCCATCTGCCTGGGATTCACATAAGACTCCGGAATGCTTTGCTAGGCCCTCAGAAATGAAATCAGTAATTCCTTCACCTTGATCGTTTTCTCCCGGAAGCCCCCCAAAATAAAATAAAATCTCGGATAGCTGTCTGAGCTTTGTGAAACACTGTGAAAGCTGGCAAGGGCTTAGGAGGGCAACGCTCAGGAAGAACCGGACCCAGCCTTCCCCCAAACCGGATTTCTTCCTGGTATTTCAGGTTTTTCTAAAGCAAAATGTAACTGGTTCAGCTGGCTGTGAAAGGCTGGCAGAGGGCATTGCAATGAAATGCCGTGCTGAATTTCTATTCCTTCATTGGAGGCTTTTAAACAGTGGCTAGATGGCCATCTGACAGCAATGAAGATCCTGTGAATTTAGGGGGAGGGGTTTGTGAGTTTAGAGCGGTTCCTCAGTGGAACAGGCTTCCTCCTTGGGACGTGGTGGGCTCTCCTTCCTTGGAGGTTTTTAAGCAGAGTCTAGATGGCCATCTGACAGCAATGCAGATCCTGTGAATTTAGGGGGAGGGGTTTGTGAGTTTCCTGCACTGTGCAGGGGGTTGGACTAGATGACCCTGGAGGTCCCTTCCAACTCTAGGATTCTATGATATGATTGAGAAGCAAAGCTTTTCAGGTGTCTAAAAAGTAAATTCTAGTCTGCATTCATAATTTTGGAGCCACTGATAACCATTCCTTTATCTCCTAACTAGTCTACAAATTCCTTAGGCCAAACTATGTTGACTGCCTGACAGAAGCACAAAAGGTGCTACTGTGGTAACTCGTGGCTATGAAAAATGGCTGCGATTCCCCCCTTTCCTTTCGAGGATTGAAAAACATCCTGACTAAAGATAATCTTGATTTCTATCTGCTGATTAAAAGTAGGAGGGCTTCTGGAGTTTTGGCCCTGCTGGTGGACCTCCTGATGGTACTTGGGTTTTGGCCACTGTGCGACACAGAGTGTTGGACTGGATGGACCACTGACCTGATCCAACGTGACTTCACTTATGTTTATATGTCTGGGGCAGTGACGCTCTGTCTTCTTGGTATTTAGGTGGCAATAGTTGGAGGGGGTTCTGGAGTTCTGGCCCCACCGATGGACCTTCTGATGGCCCCTGGGTTTGGCCACTGTCTTGGACTGGATGGGCCATTGGCCTGATCCAGCATGGCTTCTCTTATGCTCTTATGTCCCTATGAAACAAAGTCTTCTTTTAGGAGCATATATATATTTTTAAACACAAATGTATCCTTTACAAGATAAGGATGGGAGGAACCCACATCTGTTGCCAATTACTTAGTGCTATACAGCTTTGCGGTACAAAATAGCAATAATGTTGTCTATAAAAGTTAGGGTAATTATGATTTAAAGACCGTTGCTCTGGAATTGTGCCAAATAGATGCCTCTTTTTCATCTTGAGAAAATGATAAACAGGAAAATTGCACTTGCCTGAAGAAAACTCATCAAGACAAAGGACAACCTCGTTTGGTCCCTTTGTAGAGCACATTATTGACAGTCACTGAAATCTGCCACCCACCTTTTTCATCATCAGGCAAGTAACTTGTCTGCTGAAAAGACGCCTTTGCTGAAGGTGGTTCCGAGTGGCCTTGAGAGAACAGCTGTATCATTTAGATAGCTTTCCTCACCTTTCTCAAGATACATCTGGTTGCCAACAAACAGCAGGGTTTGCAAGAAGACACCCGGCAGGAGGGAGGGCAGCTGTCATTTTAGCTGCCAGGTGGCAAGTCCCTTGAAGGACATGAGTCCAAACAGGATATCTTGGCTGAGGCTTACTTATGCTGCAGCACTGAACCACCATTGGTAGAAATATAGAGCTGGAAGGGACCTCCAGGGTCTCCTAGTCCAACCCCTGCGCAACAGAGGCAATTCATAAGAAGAGCCCTGCTGGACCATACCAGTGAAGGTTCATCCAGTCCAGCCTCCTGTCTCACACAGTGGCCAACCAGTCCCTTTGGACAGCCAACAGCAGGGCAGAGAGAGTGAGACTTTCCATTGGCATTGCTGGCTCTGGGATTCATAGGATTCCTGCTTCTGAATGTGGAAGTTCCCCTCAGTCACCAATGCTAGTAGCTATTGATTGACTTATCCTTAGAGTTGCCAAGTCCTGTGTTCTCCACGTGATGCAATGACATCACCCAGAAGTGGTGTCATCGTGCCGGCGATGTTGCTCACGGCCCGCTCTAGGTGTTTATGGGAAAACTCTATGGTTTTCCCAGATGCTCTAGCCATTTGGGAGGGAAAAACTCTATGGAACCTATCGTGGTACCTATTGGGAGGGCAAACTCTGTGGTACAATAGGTACCAAAACTCTATGGTACCTATGGTACCTATTGTACCACAGAGTTTCCCCTCCCAAATGGCTAGAGCATCTGGGAAAACCATAGCATTTTCCTGGAACCCCTAGAGTGGCTGCTGTGATGATGTCACTTCCAGCTGACATCATCGCACCGACGATGTCGGGGGAGGTTCCGAAACCCCCTGGCCTGATACATTTGAAACTTGATGAGTGTTTTTAGAAAAGGTATCGGATGCTATGCTAAAAATTTGGTGCCTCTGCCTCAAAAACATGTCCCCCCAGAGCACCAGATACTTGTGAATCAATTCTCCATTATACCCTATGGGAATCGGTTTCCTGAGGGAATAATGGAGTGGCCAGCAGACATTTGCCTCCCCCCACTTTCTGATGACCCTGAAGTGGGAGGAGGGCCTCCAAAACAGGGGATCCCCTGCCCCCACCTGGGGATTAGCAACCCTACCTGGCCAGAGGGGGAGGGTCCATCTCTTAGCAGAGCAGCCAAGTGATTGGTTTACCTGTAGAAAAGGGACACTCTGTAAGGTGGGCTCTTTGACATTATACCTCACTGAAGTCCCTCTCTTCTCCAAACAGGAAGGAAGGAAGGAAGGAAGGAAGGAAGGAAGGAAGGAAGGAAGGAAGGAAGGAAGGAAGGAAGGAAGGAAGGGAGAGAGGGAGGGAGGAGAGGGAGGGAGGGAGGAGAGGGACGGAGGGAGGGAGGGAGGGAAGAAAGCAAATGGGAGAGGTGGAAAGAAAGCAACTTTAAATTTAAATGCATCCTCCAAGCCACCAGCTGGATTGTCTTGGAGAAGTGATTTAAAGAGTGAAATGCCTTCTCCAAGCTGGCTGGTGGTGCAGTGGGGGCTTCAAGAGCCACACAACATGTGTGAAAGAGCCACACATGGCTCCTGAGCCACAGTTTGGCCACCCCTGTCCTAGAGGATGCCCTCTGAAACTGCCAGATCCTCCAAGGGAACAGTTCCCTGTAATCAGGAGATCAGTGGAAATTCCAGGAAACCTCCAGGCCCATCCTGGAGGCAACCATAACCTGAGGCTCGAAAAGAGGGTGGAACTAGGAAGGGTGAGGCTCCAATTCCCTCCAAGGCCTTGGATCATTATGACTTTGAATGAAGTCTAGAAAATATGGGAGATCAGTTTTTGAAGTTCTCTCTCTCTCTCTCTCTCTCTCTCTGCAGTCAGCCTTATAAATGTCAAGGATGTGATGCCCTGTCTCTTTGGAAATTGATGGCTCAGGAATGTTCAATATGACATTTTTGATAGAAAGCCCATCTATTATTATTCAGAAGAAGCTAATTCCTGAAGTATTCAATCTTTTCAGGCCTTGCCATGAAGAATGGTCCACAGCCGAGGTTTGTTGGGTCGCAGGGAATTAATTCCTGAAGAATTCCATCTTTTCTGACCTTGGAAGTGAAGTCCAGAGCTTCCTTGTTTGCAATGTTTAGTTTCTAATCTGATGTACACACAAGTTTCTTTTTGTTGAATATCCAAATGTCATACGTATAACGGTCACCTGAATTAACTCCGGATCACATTGGTCATTACCACACAAACATGGTAGTCATTCTGGGCACCATTATAGTGGGGAAAGTTTTGGGGACCACCAAAACATTAAGAACATAAGAAAAGCTGTGCTGGATCAGGCCAATGGTGGAAATCTTGATGGCCACTGAGTTTTGGCCACTGTGTGACACAGAGTGTTGTACTGGGAGGCTTCTGGAGTTATGGCCCCACTGGTGGGCTTCCTGATGGCACCTGGGATTTGACCACTGTGCAATGCACAGTGTTGAACTAGATGGGCCATTGGTAGGGTTGCCAAGTCCAATTAAAGAAAAATCTGGGGACTTTGGGGGCAGAGCCAGGAGACTTTGGGCGTGGAGCCAGGAACAAGGGTGTGACAAGCATAACTGAACTCCAAGGGAGTTCTGGCCATCACATTTAAAGGGACAGCACACCTTTTTAAATGCCTTTCTTTCATAGGAAATAATTAAGGATAGGGGCACCATTTTTTGGGGCCCATAGAATTGGACCCTGTGGTCCAATCGTTTTGAAACTTGGGGGGTATTTTGGGAAGAGGCACTAGATGCTATTCTAAAAATTTGGTGCCTCTACCTCAAAAAATGCCCCCCCCCCAGAGCCCCCAATACCCACGGATCAATTCCCTATTATTCCCTATGGGAATCATTCTCCATAGGGAATAATAGAGTGCCCAGTAAACATTTCCCTCCCCCCCACGCTTTCTAAAGGGGGGGAGGGCCTCTAAACCAGGGAATCCCCTGCCCCTCCCTCTCTCTCACACACAAATACTTACTAGATCTTCTTCCTGCGGAATTCTACTTGCTGTGAAAACGAAAGCAAAAGAAAGGGAGGGGCCATTTCTCCATGGAAACTATTACTGACCCTTTCCAATGAAGCCCTTCCTGTTTCCTGCTTCCTGCTCAGCCTTAAAGGCACACATTTTACAAACGGATCAGGAGCTCTACAACTACATGATACCTACACGCATGTTTCCCCCCCCCCCCCCGCTTCCGAATTTTGGAGAGCAGGGGAGGAGGTGGCAAATTCAGGGGTCCCCCGCCAGGGCAGGGGGGTTGGGAAGCCTAGCCATTGGCCTGATCCAACATGGTTGCTCTTATGTTGTTATGTCTGGGACAGTGATGCTCTGTATTCTTGGTTCTTGGGGGGGCAACAGTGAGAGACCTTCTGAAGTTCTGGCCCTGGTGGTGGACCTCCTAATGGCCCCTGGATTTTGGGCACTGTGCAACACGGGATGTTGGACTGGATGGGCTGTTGGCCTGATCCAACATGGCTTCTCTTATGTTCCCACAGTATCACTTCATTTTTACGGAAGTGAGTCCCACTTTAGAACTGTGATCATGATACCTTAATATAGTTTGGACAGCTTTTCCTTTGTGGGCATGCTGAAAGGAGTCAGCTATGAGATGCAGTTAGAGTTGCCAGCCCCCAGCCCCAAGTGGGGCCTGGAGATCTCCCATTTTTACAACTGAGTTCGAGCTGGCGGAGATCAGCTTCCCTGGAGAAAATGGCTGCTTTGAAGGGTGAACTCTAGGGCATTGTGCAATGTTGAGGCCCCTCCCCAAACCCTGCCCTCTCCACCTCCAAAGTCTCCAGGTATTTCCCAACGCAGTCCTGGCGACTCTAAATCGAGTGGGGAAGTCAAGTGCTGCCGTTTGCCTTGGGGGCAGGTTCTCAGCTGACATATAATTTCAGGGCTTCGTTCAAATCAAAATGCCATGTAAATTTTAACCTGGCAGAGGCTCCCTGACCTTTAAAACACCACATTGTGAATTCCGCAGCATCAAAAATACCTCCAAGAAGGTAATAGCCTGGCTATTGCTTATGGGCTGTCATAAAATTTCTAAAGCTTTCACGAGAGGAGTGTTTAATTTCAATCACTATTACATTTAATAATTTAATAGAGTCTTTTCGAGTGCAGGGCTTTTTATATTTTTTTTAAGTAGCTTACTATGACTTAAGCTCCAAAGAAAAATGGCCCAATGTGAAGGGATACTTGTGCCAGTAATGGGAAGAAACTGTTGATTGGCTGATGGATTATTTTGCAACAGGGGAAGTTTTTTTGAACTGAAATGTTTGAGGTGCTTTTCGGCAGCGCTGGTGAGCTGCGGAAGGTGTTCCTTGGACAATCCACGCAATGGTCACTTCGAGAGTAGACTACTGTAACGCTCTCTACATGGGGCTGCCCTTGACTTGGACCCGGAAGCTGCAACTGTTGCAAAATGCTGCAGCCAGGTTGGTATTGGAGCTGCCTTTACGGGTGCACATCCAACCTGTCTGTTGTTCTTGTGAAACAGGTCAAGGGGAGGGGGTCTGGCTCAGTGGCAGGGCATATGCTTGGCATGCAGAAGTCCCCAAGTTCAATCCCCAGCAACTCCAGTTAAAGGATTTGGAAGCAGACCTCTGCCTGGGACCCTGGAGAGACCCTGCCGGTCAGAGGTGGTGGCCAAACTGTGGCTCAGAAGCCATATGCAGCTCTTTCATACATATTGTGTGGTTCTCAGCGCTCCCACTGCCCCGTTGGGCAGCTTGGAGAAGGCATTTGTTTCAGAAGAAGAAGATGATTTTGGATTTATATCCTGCCCTCCATTCCAAGTCTCAGAGTGGTTCACAATCTCCTTAGCTGGCAGCTAACGACTGAGGAGGGAAAAGGGTTTGTCCAATTGAGTGAAACCGTGGAGAAGAGCTGCTTAGAGCTGACTGAAAAGAGTCGATTTGTAACAAAGGATCCCGGAATAGGGAAACAGTTCAAAAGTTCAATTGGAAATGAAATGTTGTAATATCTACCTGACCTGACCTGGATAGCACAATCTCATTAGATCTCAGAAGTTAAGCAGGGTTGGCCCTGACTAGTATTTGGGTGGGAGACCACCAAGGAATACCAAAGTCATGACCCAGAGGCAGGCAATGGCAAACCCCCTCCAAATGTCTTCTTCCTTGAAAACCCTACGGGGTCGCCACGTCAGCTGTGACTTGACAGCATTTTCCACCACCAGCAACATCTACCTTACTTTCTTCAGTCTTACGTTCAAACCATAAATAAAAGTTAACTTATTGTTTGTTTAAGTCTATTGCCTGTATGCCTCAGGGGAGGAAACGCATGCGCATCCATGAAGATATTGGTCTATATATGATTTGGGATATAAATGGGGGCAGCAGGGGTTGTTTTGTAGAAAAATAGGTGGTGGAGCTCCTTAGCATAACTCATTAGCATATACCTCCCCCCTGCCAAAAGCAACCTGATGCAAGAAAGGAGGGCCCTGGGTGAGCGAGGCCTGCTTGGGCTGGCTAGAGATCCAGCCAGCCCAAGCAGGCCTCACTCACCTGGGGTTCTCCTGGGCCACATCCCCCCTGAGTCAAAAGGTCAGCAAGCCACCCTCCACCCCATAAGAAGTGGAGAAAGGGTGGTGTGGGCTTCTCCAGGGGTTAATGAGGGCTGCTGGGGGTGTGGCAAAGCCCCTGGTGGCTGGCTGGCTGCCCGCTCTCCTAATCCAGGGATTGTTATGCAATGGATAAGGTAGGTGGGGAGGAAGAGGGGGAACCCTCAGAAAGGAACCCTCTGAATTCAAGGCCTGGGTGGCAGCATATGAATGGAACAGTGTATGAGCTCCCAGCCCCAAGAACTCAGTGAAGTGTTTGAGTGAGGGGTTGCTGTTAAAGGAGGGGGGGGCTCATCCACCCTGTGTGCTGATATCTCTGTGCATGAGAGAGAGGACCTGAGGTGTGAAATGGTTGTGGCTTTCTCTATATTCTAATAGAAGCAAGAAGGGTACCAAGTGCGATGGCCTGATTGTTGTATTACACAGAACCTGCGTGTGGGAGAGGTATTAGAGCATATCACAACTTTCTAGCCCAGAAATCTGCTCTCTCCTTCTGCCCTGTATCGAATGCCAGGCTATAAAGAAAGCATAATGTGCTATCCAATATGTATTATTCATGCCATTGACCAAGTTCACCTCAGCCAACTAAAAATAGGAGAGCAGGATTTTGAACTGCAGGTAGAAGAAATTGGAAGATAGCGGCAGATTCAGGAGAGACATTTGGTTGATGAGAAGCTCGAATCGTTGCTTTTTCCTCCTCATGCAGCAATGTTGCTGATGTAATGATGTCACATGGAAGTGATGTCATCACACCAGGGATGTTGAATGGAAACAATCTAGCATTTGGGGGGAAACTCTATGGTTACCATAGGGTTTTGCCTTAGATGCTAGAGCGTTACCACGCAACATGGCAAGTGTGATGATGTCACTTCCATGTGACATCATCACATCAGCAACATCACACGTGGTGACATCGCCCTACCCACCCTACTCCCAGAAAGCTGCCTTTCATCCCCTTCCAGCAGCTTAAGTCCACCTGGTAAGCCTACCCAATGGGCACTCAATTAAATTGCTGAGCAGTCAGGTTAGAATGGATAAAAGGAGGTACTTCTTCACCCAAAGGGCGATTAACACATGGAATCCACTGCCACAGGAGGCAGTGGTGGCTGCAAGCATAGACAGCTTCAAGAGGGAATTGGATAAGCATATAGAGCATAGGTCCATTAGTGGCTATTAGCCACAGTGTATTGTTGGAACTCTCTGTCTGGGGCAGTGATGCTCTGTCTTATTGGTCAACAGTGTGAGGGCTTCTAGTGTCCCGGCCCCACTGATGGACCTCATGAGGGCACCTGTTTTTTTTTTTTTTTTGGCCACTGTGTGACACAGAGTGTTGGACTGGATGAGCCATTGGCCTGATCCAACATGGCTTCTCTTATGTTCTTATGTGACACAGAGTGTTGGACTGGATGGGCCATTGGCCTGATCCAACATGGCTTCTCTTATGTTCTTATGCGACACACAGTGTTGGACTGGATGAGCCATTGGCCTGATCCAACATGGCTTCTCTTATGTTCTTATGTGACACAGAGTGTTGGACTGGATGGGCCAATGGTCTGATCCAACATGGCTTCTCTTATGTTCTTATGTGACACAGAGTGTTGGACTGGATGGGCCATTGGCCTGATCCAACATGGCTTCTCTTATGTGACACAGAGTGTTGGACTGGATGGGCCATTGGCCTGATCCAACATGGCTTCCTTATGTTCTTACCCATGCTAGTCTGGTCTTGTCAGATTTTGTAAGCTAAGCAGGATCCTGTTTGGTTAGTTCTTGATTGAGAGACCACCAAGGAAGTACAAAGCTGCAACAGGCAACAACAAACCGCTTCTGAACATCTCTTGCCTTGAAAACCCCATGATGCATCACCATAAGTCGGCTGTGACTGATGGTTCTTCCTCCCATCATATAGTTATCGAGTTGCAGGGAGGGAGAAAGATCTAGAAAATAAAAATTGTAGATCTGCAACAATTTTTTTTTTTAAAAAAGCTCCTGAAATCAAAAAGGTAAGAATATCTACAGCTTGCTGGAAAATCTTTATTCTCCAAGCTTTGCCTTCCTTCGTTTCCAGAAAGTTTTAACAATCTGTTTTCCCCTGAGCTGCTGCAAAAGATGGCATTATGAACAGCCCTGATGGTGTTATCGTCCCACAATTGAATTGCACATTTATTACTTTTGGAAAGTGATCCTTAATTTCTGAGGAGGAGTGCAAATCCACCCCCCCCCCCAGCCATATTAGCTCAGGTGATGTAAATTGGGTGATCCGTGCTGATTCCCAAGCCAGCGCAGGAGTCCGGAAAGACAGGGCACTGAGGATTCAGAATGCTGGCTTGGTAATTCAGAACTTCCCTCACTGCTCTTCCAAATCCCCTCAAATGGCCAGAGTCCTTGGGCTGTGCATGAATGCCTGCTTCTGAGTGGTGGAAAATGCCAGCATACAGGCGAGTGGCAGGGAGGGAGGGAAGGAGGGCACGTATGTAACCCTGGTGGTAGGGAGAAGAGACAAGGGCCGTCTCTGGGAACTTTGGCTAGGGCAAAGAATTAAATCAATGCGGCTAAGTATGCTATTACATTACACTGGAGACAGAATTCAATTCTTTCATTGGTGACCTGGTTAAGCAATGCTGGGAGTATTTTGGTTAAGCAAATGCTGGGAGTATTTTGTTTTGGACAAAATTACACATAATTTAGAAAGGGGGCATACATCACATCGAAGGTCAACTGTTTTAGCTAAGTGGTCCCCTTTTCTAGATTATTTTTCTTGTGGGAATTTTGGTTCAGCTGTACATAATATACTGGTCTGGCATTAATTTGTCTTTAATTTTATTTTGCACTGCTTGTACTTGTGATTCATTCAGATGCTTATTGGTGGCTAGCTGACTTTGTTGGATCATACTTTTGATCTTTTTTGTTGCTGTTGTTAATTCTGTAATTAGGAGATTATCTAGTCTGGATGTAGTTTGTTTGATGTCTTGTAAGGTTTCTTAACGTTGTAAGCCACCCAGAGCCCGCTTGTGAGATAGGGTGGGGTATAAATCAGGAAATTAAATTAAATTATTTTGACTATGATCCAGAATGTTAATCTGTTTATTGAAATAAACTTAAAAAAAAAAAAAACTTTGCCAAGACCCTTCAAAACCTGGACCCAGCCCTGGCCATATCCCCCGAGTGGCTTTTCCAGTCCCACCCACCAAGCACATGGTTGTGTTTGACAAATGTCCCACCCGTACTTATCCTGCTAACGGAAGATGTCATGATAAAAATGTTCTGGGTTTCTTTTGGAGAAAAGCTGAAGACTGATCTTGCCCAGAGCATTTCTTTTTTTGGCCTTGCGTTTCGGGAGAGGGGGTGACAGGCAGACGTGCTCTGCTGTGTTTCCGGGCAGAAATACAAAAATACAAAATATTGTGCACAAACAAACACTCTTAACTGGTGTATATAAAGTTCTATTATAATGAAATGAACAGCCCACAACAGTGGGCATACATTCATACAGTATAAATAGAAAACAACAGTCTCAAAACAATACTCCAAGGAGGACCCCACACAGTCACAGAGTTTTCCAAAATGAGTACAAAGACTCAAAAATAATGTTCCCGGCAGGGCTGGGGAACAGCGGCGACCAAGCAGGATCTTCCATCATCATTATCCTTGTGGTCATTGGAGGCCCATGAAGATTTATGAGATTCTGAACACCTTCAGGGTTCTATTGCCCTCCCCGGACTTCGGCGCAATATCTACCGGTGATGGGATTTTTACAGCTAGGTAATCACGGCGAAAAGCAGGAATGACTATGGATGGAGACCCTCCTGGAAAATCTCTTTTGTAGTGATTATAAAATATGATGTCAAGGGCTCATGATAACCAAAGCTGTCCCTGCATGTGCTCCCCAGCCCCCACCCCCGGGACTTCGCGAGCATGATTTCTTTTCTAAAGCCCAACGTTCTCCTGCAGGGTAGATGCAGCTCCTTCTAAGCCTCGGTCAAGGTCAAAAGAATGTCCTCTTTGTCATCTGCACGCTAGTTCAGGTGGGGGTTTAAAGCAACACACACACACCAAGAAAGGACAGCCTTAAGAACTTGAAAAGCGGCACCGCGGAGCTCATTTCTGTCTTTGTTCATCAGCCGTTTCATCAAAGGCACTGATTAACAGTGATGCTCATGTCCCCAGAAAGGAAGAGAAGTCTAGGATTAAAGAAGCAAAGACGTTGCCCCTTCTCACCTTCTTCTGTCATTTGATTTGGGAAAGATTTTGGATTATTTCTGTGTTTCAGTGAAAGAACAAAGAAAGGAGATTGCGAAAGAGAACAAGCGACGTTGCAATGCTATAGATGGCTGGCATCTCCCTGAGGAAGCCAGCAAGATCAGGCCTCTACATGGCAAGGCCTAGCATGGCGACGGTCCTTCCAGGGCTCATAGAGAGCCACGTTCACAATTATCATCAGCCAAAATGAGCCACATTTACTTCCTACCCCTGGCAGAGTTGCTGGGTCTCCCACCATATTCCCCAGCAACCCACTGTTCCTGCTGTCCTTGGAGCAACTGCAAGAGAAAAACAAACAAACAATCAAAATCATCATAAGGCCAACAGTGTGTTGTCATTTCTGGAGAAAACCTGGAAGTTACGTCAGTCCTCTCTAGGAATTGCCAGAAACTATGGTTTTACCATAGAGTTTCTGTCTATTCCTAGAGAGACATGACATAACTTACAATTTTTCCCCGGAAAGTGACATCATGACGACACTGAAGATGCCTCCCTGTGTCTTTCCACTCAGGGATGCTCAGAGCTTACTTATCTCTCCAGTGGCAGCTGCTTAATGGTGAAAAACACTTGTGACCAATGAGGCATTCCGGTCAATGACTTGCCCGCTTTTCTGAAACATGGGGCAAATACCACATTGGGAAACAGTACTTTGAAGGGCCATAAATGGCATGTCAGAGAGCCAAGACACTGAGTGGTATCACTAGCCTGAGAGATCTGCTTTCCACCCTTCTGTCCTCTTGAATCTTGTAACATCCACCCTGATGTAGAATCCTGGTGGACTTGACAGCTTTCATGGTATTTTGGGCTTGTTTGCTTGCTCCATGAATTTTGCTCTTATCACACAGTGCCAGAGTGCTGGTCTGATGGGCGCCCCAGAATCATAGTTCTGCGGATTTCACACCATTTTTCATTCCGCCAGGCAGAGAAGGAAGTCTCAAGATAGAAGACAATGGCTCAGCAACAGTCCCTTGATCAACGCTCTTCTCAGAGCACTCGGCCAGGAAACGGGCTGCTGTCAAGAATTAGCATCAGCTCTGCTGCCTCTTTGGTCAGGACAATCCAAGAACTCAGCAAGGGTCAAAACTGCATATTCTGCATCTGTGCCAAAATTCAGAGGAAATGATGTTGATTACTGACTCCAATGTTCTATGGATATCAGTTTTTGCAAGTTTTGTTTCTAAATATCATGTTTCTAATAGAATGGAAAGTGCTGTCATGTTGTAGTTGACTTACGGAGCCCTGGAGGGTTCTCAAGAGAAGTGATGTACATAGGTGGTTTGCCTACCTCTGAAGAGCAACCCTGAACTTCCTAGGTCAGGGGTGTCAAACATGCAGCCAGGGACTGAATCAGGCCCATGGAGGGCTCCTATCAGGCCCCTGAGCAACTGGATGTTGCCTGCTTCCTTCTCCCTCTCTCTTGCTTCCTTCTGCATTACAGCTTGCTTTGCCAAGCTTGCTCAATCACACAGGAGCTACAGAGCAAAGCCTCTATTTTCTCCACTGACTGAGGATCCTCCCTCGGAGAGGAAGGAATAGCTTGCTTCAGAGGAAGCTCTGGCTCTTTCCTTCCTTCCCCAGGGGACCAAGAGGAGGAGGAGCCTCAGCCAATTGAAGGAAGAGAGGCTTGGCTCAGTAGCTCTGCTGTGCGATTGAGAGAGCCTGAATTGCACAGGAGAGATACAAAGGAAGCACGTCAAAGAGCAGCAAGTTCTAATGTTTTAAGTATGTTTATTAAAAAAATCTTTGTGCTTGTCTGTGTCCTTTAAAAAGTTTGTATCTCTGCTACCTGACATTACATTTTATGACACAGATGGCCTGGCCTGACAAGGTCTCATTTATATCAGATCTGGCCCTCAAAGGAAATGAATTCGACACCCCTGTCCTAGGTGGTCTCCCCTTCCAGCACTAACCAGGGGTGATCCTGCTTAGCTCCCAAGATCTGATGAGATCGGGCATGTTTGGGCCACCCAGGTCAGGTACCAATTATTTACGGGAATAGAAAATCCCACGCTGACAGCAAAGCATTTCCTATACACCAAATATTTCCAATGCTAAAACCATTCTCTTCCTGAAGCTTGAGGGCTGGAACGCCTGAGGTCAGTGAACGAGGGATTATGTCTCCTAATAAGCAACGCTTACCGAGAAATATCAGCTGAGTCAACACTTTAAGAAAGTGTTAGCTAGCAATGTGGCAGAAGGGCCATTTTCTTTGCTGTGGCTTTTAACACATTATAGACTGCAGGGCACTTTGAGGAGGGTAGCGTTTACTCGGAGGGTTTATTCTGTTGTTTTTACATTGTTACGTTGCAACTCTGACTCGTAAGCTGCCTTGAGCCAAATGCGAGGTATAAATATTTCATAAATAAATAAATATCATAGGCAGGCTGATGTGGTTAACGCAGGGTGCTGTTCTATCATTTCCATGCAAGATGTCATCTGAGTTTGTTTGAATCGACTCTGCTGACGGCCAGAAAAATTTCTTTCTTCTGGTTTTGTAGTTCTACCAACTTCCAATCATGACTGGAATATTCATAGCCCTTCCATTTGGCACTCTGTATTTGATGAATTCATGCACAGACTTGAACTTATTCTCATGATAGCAACGTTTTCTTGATGTTTCACTTTTTTTTTTTTTGCGCATAGAAGCACTTGAAGGATCATGAAATTTTAACCTGTCATACCAATCTATAATTACTTTTGAACATTTTTTTAATCCTTGCGTGCTAATCCCTCTACTGGAATCTTACCAAATTATCTCTTATCAACAGTAATAATAGGGAAGGATGAGGCTAAAACATTGATTTCTTAACCCCTCCTTTGTTTCTTACACATCTCCCAAACACCCCTTTTTGGTCTGTTCCTCAATGGATGAATTAAAATCCCAGTTTGTGAATCCCAATCTCACAAATATGGAAGGGAGTGAGTGACACAGGTTTAAGACAATTAATATATCTATTTTGAAACCACACTGTGGTAGCTATGGGGTGATTGAGGGTGGGGAGGCTTTGAGGCCACTGACTTCTGGACTGAATGTTATCCAGTTCCCCATTAAGAACATAAGAAAAACCATGTTGGATCAGGCCAATGGCCCATCCAGTCCAACGCTCTGTGTCACACAGTGGCCAAAAAACCCAGGTGCCATCAGGAGGTCCACCAGTGGGGCCAGGTCACTAGAAGACCTCCCACTGTGCTTCCCCGCAAGCACCCAGAATACAGCGCATCACTTGCTCCAGACAGAGAATTTCAATGATACTCTGTGGCTAATAGCCACTGATGGTCCTCTGCTCCACATGCTTATCCAATCCCCTCTTGAAGCTATCTATGCTTGTAGCTGCCATCACCTCCTGTGGCAGTGAATTCCACATGTTAATCACCCTTTGGGTGAAAAAGTACTTCCTTTTATCTGTTTTAACGTGACTGCTCAGCAGTTTCATCGAATGCCCACGAGTTCTTGTATTGTGGGAAAGGGAGAAAAGTACTTCTTTCTCTGCTTTCTCCATCCCATGCATTATCTTGTAAACCTCTAACATGTCACCCCACAGTCGACGTTTCTCCAAGCTAAAGAGCCCCAAGCGTTTTAACCTTTCTTCATAGGGAAAGTGTTCCAACCCTTTAATCATTCTAGTTGCCCCTTTCTGCACTTTTTCCAGTGCTAGAATACCTTTTTGAGGTGCGGTGACCAGAATTGTACACAGTATTCCAAATGAGGCCGCACCATTGATTTATACAGGGGCATTATGATCCTGGCTGATTTGTTTTCAATTCCCTTCCTAATATTTCCCAGCATGGCGTTGGCCTTTTTTATTGCAATTGCACACTGTCTTGACATTTTTGGTGAGTTATCTACCATGACCCCAAGATCTCTGGCCTCTCCTTGCAATTCTTTATACCTATCAAATAAAATGGGGCACAAGCTTTAAAATAAAGACTGGTAGCATGTAAGCTATGTGCTCCCTAAAGATCTCTTCTTTGGAAACCTGCTAGACCAAGGCTGTGCTTATATGTGAGGTAGAAGAAGGAGAAGAAATAGAAGAAGGAGAAGAAGAAGAAGTAGTAGTTGATGATTGGATTTATATCCCGCCTTCCACTCTGGATCTCAGAGTGGTTCACAATCTCCCCCCTCCTACACACACACAACATCTGTTGAGTCCATGGTTGGCTTCTCAAGAAGTGGTTGGACCCAGCTTATGTCAAGGGTGGGGTTGACCACCTCCTCTCTCAAGGAGGCATAAGCTACCTCTTGGATCCAGCCAGCCAGATCCCTCCCCTGGACACAGGTCATACATACAGGTGGTAGGCTTCAAATCTCCATGGATCCTGTCCACATCCTCCAAGGATCCTGTGCATATCCTGAAAAGTTCATCCATCTTAAAGTCCAGCTAGGGCCAGCCCTAGACTGTCTGGCAACCTAGGCAAGGCTAACTTGTGTTCATTTTTGGACACCACATTTTAAGAAGGATATAGACAAGCTGGAAGGGGTCCAGAGGAGGGTGACGAAGATGGTGAGGGGTCTGGAGACCAAGTCCTATGAGGAAAGGTTGAAGGAGCTGGGGATGTTTAGCCTGGAGAGGAGGTGGCTGAGAGGTGATATGATCACCGTCTTCAAGTACCTGAAGGGCTGTCATCTAGAGGATGGGGTGGAATTGTTTTCTGTGGCCCCAGAAGGTGGGACCAGAACCAATGGGTTGAAATTAAATCAAAAGAGTTTCCGGCTCAACATTAGGAAGAACTTCCTGACCTTCAGAGGGGTTCTCAGTGGAACAGGCGTCCTCCTTGGGAGGTGGTGGGCTCTCCTTCCTTGGAGGTTTTTAAACAGAGGCTAGATGGCCATCTGACAGCAATGAGGATCCTGTGAATTTAGGGGCAGGTGTTTGTGAGTTTAGAGTGGTTCTTCAGTGGAACAGGCTTCCTCCTCAGGAGGTGGTGGGCTCTCCTTCCTTGGAGGTTTTTAAACAGAGGCTGGATGGCCATCTGACAGCAATGAGGATCCTGTGAATTTAGGGGGGAGTGTTTGTGAGTTTCCTGCATTGTGCAGGGGGTTGGACTAGATCACCCTGGAGGTCCCTTCCAACTCTACGATTCTGGCGTGGCCTCCTTGCACTGAAAATATCATTAAGTCATGTGAGAGGGCACCCAATTTGGTGCCTCCAGAAGGCCTACACTCTAAGCTGTCACCTAGTTTTCCAAGTGGCATGGCCAGCCCTGAGTCCAGCAATGAATTCAGTATTCTTGGCCATTTTGTTACATGGTAGGGTTGCCAATCTCCAGGTGGAGGCAGGGGATCCCCTGGTTTGGAGACCCTCCCCCTGCTTCAGGGTCGTCAAAAAGCAAGGGGAGGGGAGGGAAATGTCTGTTGGGAACTCTGTTATTCCCCATGGAGATTTATTCCCATAGAAAATCATGGAGAATTGATCCGTGGGTATCTGGGGCTCTGGGGGGGGGGCTGTTTTTTGGGGTAGAGGCACCAAATTTTCAGAATAGCATCTAGCATCTCCCCAAAATACCCCCCAAGTTTCAAAATGATTGGACCAGGGGGTCCAATTCTATGAGCCCCAAAAGAAGGTGCCCCTATCCTTCATTATTTCCTATGGAAGGAAGGAATTGAAAAAGTGTGCCATCCCTTTAAATGTGGTGGCCAGAACTCCCTTTGGAGTTCAATTATGCTTGTCACAGCCTTGATCTTGGCTCCACCCCAATGTCTCCTGGCTCCACCTCCAAAGTCCCCAGATATTTCTTGAATTGGACTTGGCAACCCTATTACATGGCCACATTTTAAGACTGAATTTCATCAGCCACTCCACATACAGGAAAAGGATCGTGCTAATTATTCCCACAGCTGTCTGTCTCCAGCTGTCTCTATCCACTGAGCCTCTTTATCTCATTTACAGTTATCTGCAACACAAAGTTACCATTGATCAGGGAAAGGAGCAACGATTGTGCCCACCAGCCCCCAGGTAGACACACAGAGCTCCAAAGGGAGTCAGACTCTTTCGGCGTCATTAAAACCACATATCAGAGATCGATATGCAGGGAAAATAGCACAGACCCAGTGAGACTGCTTGCTCTGCGGTCAATTCTTGTTAAAACACTTGCTTGAAAGAATTGCTACTGTGCACATTCCACAGATGCACCTCTTGTTGGAGTGTCCTTTAAAAATGGGGCCTGCACTTGCTTCTTGAACCTACTTGATGCTTTTTGGAATCCAGCTGTGCCAGCCACAAGTGCCCAACCCTCATGATCACTGGAAAGCAACACGAGTCACTCTCTAACTTTAGAGCAGGGCTGGCCAAACTTGCTTAACATAAGAGCCACATAGAATAAACGTCAGATGTAGAAGGGAAGGAAGGGAGGGAGGGAGGGAGGGAGGGAGGGAGGGAGAGAGGGAGGGAGGAAGGAAGGCAGGGAGGGAGGGAGAGAGGGAGGGAGGAAGGAAGGGAGGGAGGGAGGGAGGGAGAGAGGGAGGGGAGGAAGGAAGGAAGGGGAAGGAAGGAAGGAAGGAAGGAAGGAAGGAAGGAAGGAAGGAAGGAAGGAAGGAAGGAAGGGAGGGAGGAGAGGGAGGGAGAGAGGGTGGAAGGAAGGAAGGAAGGAAGGAAGGAAGGAAGGAGGGAGGGAGGGTGGAAGGAAGGAAGGAAGGAAGGAAGGGAGGGAGGGAGAGAGGGTGGAAGGAAGGAAGGAAGGGAGGGAGGGAGGGAGAGAGGGTGGAAGGAAGGAAGGAAGGGAGGGAGGGAGGAGGGAGGGAGAGAGGGTGGAAGGAAGGAAGGAAGGGAGGGAGGGAGAGAGGGAGGGAGGGAGGAGGAAGGAAGGAAGGAGGAGGAGGGAGGGAGGGAGGAAGGAAGGAGGGAGGGAGGGAGGGAGGGAGGAGGAAGGAAGGGAGGGAGGAAGGAAGGAAGGAAGGAAGGAAGGAAGGAAGAAGGAAGGAAGGAAGGAAGGAAGGAAGGAAGGGAAGGAAGGAAGGGAGGGAGGGAGGGAGGGAGGGAGAGAGGGTGGAAGGAAGGAAGGAAGGAAGGAAGGAAGGAAGGAAGGAGGGAGGGTGGAAGGAAGGAAGGAAGGAAGGAGGGAGGGAGGGAGGGAGGAGGGAGAGAGGGTGGAAGGAAGGAAGGAAGGGAGGGAGGGAGGGAGAGAGGTGGAAGGAAGGAAGGAAGGGAGGGAGGGAGGGAGAGAGGGTGGAAGGAAGGAAGGAAGGGAGGGAGGAGAGAGGGAGGGAGGGAGGAAGGAAGGAAGGGAGGGAGGGAGGGAGGAAGGGAGGGAGGAAGGAAGGAAGGAGGGAGGGAGGGAGGAAGGGAGGAGGGAGGGAGGGAGGGAGGAAGGAAGGAAGGAAGAAGGAAGAGGGAGGGAGGGGAGGGAGGGAGGGAGGGAGAGAGGGAGGGAGGAAGGAAGGGAGGGAGGGAGGGAGGAGGAGAGAGGGAGGGAGGAAGGAAGGAAGGAAGGAAGGAAGGAAGGAAGGAAGGAAGGAAGGAAGGAAGGGAGGGAGGGGGGAGAGAGGGTGGAAGGAAGGAAGGAAGGAAGGAAGGGAGGGAGGGAGGGTGGAAGGAAGGAAGGAAGGAGGGAAGGAAGGAAGGAAGGAAGGGTGGAGGGAGAGGGTGGAAGGAAGGAAGGAAGGGAGGGAGGGAGGGAGAGAGGGTGGAAGGATGGAAGGAAGGAAGGGAGGGAGGGAGGGAGGGAGAGGAGGGTGGAAGGAAGGAAGGAAGGGAGGGAGGAGAGAGGGAGGGAGGGAGGAAGGAAGGAAGGGAGGGAGGGAGGGAGGGGGGAAGGAAGGAAGGGAGGGAGGGAGGGAGGAAGGAAGGGAGGGTGGGAGGGAGGGAGGGAGGAAGGAAGGAAGGAAGGAAGGAAGGATGGAAGGAAGGAAGGAAGGAAGGAAGGGAGGGAGGGTAGGGAGGGAGAGAGGGTGGAAGGAAGGAAGGAAGGAAGGGAGGGAGGGAGGGTGGAAGGAAGGAAGGAAGGAGGGATGGGTGGTGGGAGGGAGGGAGGGAGAGAGGGTGGATGGAAGGAAGGAAGGGAGGGAGGGAGGTGAGAGAGGGTGGAAGGAAGGAAGGAAGGGTGGAGGGAGGGAGGGAGAGAGGGTGGAAGGAAGGAAGGAAGGGAGGGAGGGAGAGAGGGAGGGAGGGAGGAAGGAAGGGAGGGAGGGGAGGGAGGAAGGGAAGGAAGGGAGGAGGGAGGAGGGGAGGAGGGTGGGAGGGAGGGAGGTGGGAGGAAGGAAGGAAGGAAGGGAGGGTGGGAGGAGGGGGGAGGAGGGAGGAAGGAAGGAAGGAAGGAAGGAAGGAAGGAAGGGAGGAGGGAGGGAGGAAGGGAGGGAGGGAGGGAGGAAGAAGGGAGGGAGGGAAGGAGGGAGGGAGGAAGGAAGGAAGGAAGGAAGATGGGGAGGGAAGAAGGAGTAGAGAGGTGGAAAGAAAGCAACTTTTTAATTTTTTAAAATTTTATATAACCCAAAAATAAACAATTTAGTACAAATCATAATTATGAAAAATACAAAACAAATCCTTCCTCTACAGACTTGATTCAATCATTACTGACATACAGGAAAAATTACCTTAAATAATAATGAAATCCAACATTTCAGGAGGCAACTTTTCACTTTCCGAAACAGTAGAATTAACATATTCTAGATAAGGCAGCCATTTTTCTGTTATGGTATTTTTGAATGTTGGTGTTTCCATTAGTAGAAGTTGTGTTGAGATCTTATCTTGTACAATTATGTCCCTCACCTTAATGCACCATTCCTCAACCAATGGGACCTTAGTGCTCTTCCAAACTTGAGCTACCAACTTTTAAAACATTCTCCAAGTTGCCTGCTGGCTTGGCTTGGAAAAGTGATTGAAAGAGACAAATGCCTTCACCAAACCAGTGGGGGGCTTCGATAGCCACACAATATGTGTGAAGGAGCCACAATTTGGCCACCCCAACTTTAGAAGTTCGCAGCAAGTATGTAACAAAAACTGTCCAGCCCTGTGATTACTTACTGCCACAAGGTCTAACTAGAAACATAATAACAGCCTGACTAGCCCTGACTAGCCAAGTTTATCAGAGTTTGAAAAGTAAGCAGGATCTTATGTAGGACCTCCTCCTCCTTCTTCTCCTCCTCCTCCTTCTCCTCCTTCTCTCCTCATCTGGGCTTGGAGCTGCAGCAAGTTAACCTTCTTGGAAGCTAATTTGTTCACAGTAAGTTAAATGCACCTACATGAACCTGTTGTACTTCTATTTTTGTAAGTTAGATTTTCTTTTGTTACCATTGGAGCCAGAACGTCTTTGTAATTGGCTTAAACAGCATTTTCCCCTTAACTGGGGAGCACGGAGGATCAGGGATACTATTTGCAGCCTGTTGCAGCTCTAAGACTTTGCATCCACTTTGCATGCGCTTCTCTAATTGCTTCCACCACCCAAGTATTTTGCTATCATTCTTTAATTAATGTCGCCGCCAGGCCATTTTAATTAAGTGCACTCCCCCCCCCCCCCCCCAAAAAAAAATACGGCTGCATACAGTAGATAAAAAGGCGTGGGTTATCTTTACACAAATGCTTTCCTCCTCTTTTGCCAATAAAGCATCCTCTGGCTAATGTGGGGGCAAAATTAAGTTGTCCCTTAGCTGCCACACAGGCAGGGGCGGTTGCAAGACAAGAGCTGCTGGGTCTCTCAGCGTGTCCTGCATACGGAGTGTTCCAGCACCCCAGGATCTAGGCTCCCCAATCCCCAGGTCCAGCGGGGGATCTCCCATTTTTACAGGCTTCCCCCTGCCCCCAGCCAGTTGGCCGGCAGGGGAAGCCCCGCCCCCACAGTCACCATGTAGCTTTAGACCACCTGCAGGTTTAGAAATCTGCAAACAGGTCCGTTTTTAAAATGTGTGCCTTTAAGGCTGAGCAGGAAGCAGGAAACAGGAAGGGCTTCATGGGAAAGGGTCAGTAACAGTTTCGAAGGAGAACGGCCCCTCCCTTTCTTTTGCTTTTGTTTTCAGAGCAAGTAAAGTTCTGCGAACAAGACCTAGTAAGTATTGTATGTGTGAGAGAGGGAGGGGGCAGGGATTCCCTGGTTTGGAGGCCCTCCCCCCACTTTAGAAAGTGTGTGTGGGGGAGGGAAATGTCTACTGGGCACTCTGTTATTCCCTATGGAAAACGATTCCCATAGGGACTAATGGGGAATTGATCTGCGGGTATTGGGGGCTCTGGGGGGCTATTTTTTTGAGGAAGAGGCACCACATTTTTAGTATAGCATCTAGTGCCTCTCCCCAAAACACCCCCCAAGTTTTAAAACGATTGGACCAGGGGGTCCAATTCTATGAGCCCCAAAAGATAGTGTCCCTATGCTTCATTATTTCCTGTGGAAGAAAGACATTTAAAAAGGTGTGCTGTCCCTTTAAATGTGCTGGCCAGAACTCCCTTGGAATTCAATTATGCTTGTCACACCCTTGTTCCTGGCTCCACCCCCAATGTCTCCTGGCTCCACCTTTGAAGTCTCCTGGCTCCACCCCCAAAGTCCCCAGATATTTCTTGAATTGGATTTTGCAACCCTACCGGGATCATTAAGACCCAGGCCTCGGATTCCGTGCGAGCTCACAGGAGCACAGCTCCTGAACCTTTCTGACAATTCCACCTCCTCCTTCGCACCTTGCCCATTGAATAGTAGGTGCAGCTGCACAACAATCCTGGATGAGAGGTTTGCCACCATTTTTTTCCTACAAAACAACCCCTGCTCACTCATTCCCCTGCAGTGCTTCTCCCAACATTGGAAACCGTGCTAATAAGAAAAATCAAAAAGTCATGAGTCAACAGAACAGTGCGTTTCAGCCGCATGTTGCTTTGTTTGTTTCCCTTTGACATCTCCAGGGAAATAAATTCCACCCCAGACCTAGAGCTAACATCGGATTTCTGACCATAAAATTTTTAGATGGGCCTTTGTCATGTAGGGTCTCTGGCCCAGGCTGTTTAATTGTCATAATGAACAGCCATCATTTATAAATAGCTCTCATATGGTTCTCCTGCTTACAAGGCCTTGCTCATTCATGTTTTGCCTGCTCCCCTCATGGTTCTGACAAAGGGGGGGGGGGGTGACCTGAGATGACATTGGGCCACAGCCAGGAGAAATGCAATTTAGAAACAGGAAGTGGCAGGCAAAGCAAAAGCAACGAAATTTAACATGTGGAATTCTTTGCTACAGGAAGTAGTGGTGGCTGCAACTATAGAAAGCTTCAAGAGGAGACTGGATGAACATATGGAGCAGAGGTCCATCAATGGCTATTAATCATAAGATATAGCTGGTACACTCTGTCTGGGGCAGTGATGCTTTGTATTCTTGGTGCCTGAGAGGCAACAGTGGGAGGGCTTCTGGAGTTCTGGCCCCTTTGGTGGACCTCCTGATGGCTCCTGAGTTTTGGTCACCATGTGACACAGAGTGTTGGACTGGATGGGCCTTTGGCTTAATCCAACATGGCTTCTCTTATGTTCTTATATTTGGGGCAGTGATGCTCTGTCTTCTTCGTTCTTGGGGGGCAATAGTGAGAAGGCTTCTGGAGTTCAAGCCTCACTGGAGTTCTAGTCTCCTAATGGTCTCTGGGTTTTGGCCACTGTGTGACACAGAGTGTTGGACTGGATGGGCCACTGGCCTGATCCAACATGGCTTCTCTTATGTTCTTATGTCTGGGGCAGTGATACTCTGTATTCTTGGTGCTTGGGAGGGGGGGCAGTGGGAGGGCTTCTGGAGTTCTGACCTCACTGGTGGACCTCCTGATGGCCCCTGGATTTTGATCACTGTGTGACAGAGTGTTGGACTAGATGAACCACTGGTCTGATCCAGCATGGCTTCTCTTATGTTCTTATGGTCTTAAAGTGAGTCAGAAAGCAGGTCCAGATGTGATGTGGAAATGCCTTGTCCCGCACAGCTGGGCTGGGACTCGGATGGGAGGCCTCCTCCCCGTGACCAATGACCCCCCTCTCCCCCGATGCCACCCCCTGCCGGACCCCCGAGAGGCAGCGGCGGACGCAGCAACAAAGCCCCGACCTACCTGCAGGCTGGAGGGTAGAGTGCCGCCAGCGTGGAAGCATAGAAAAACCATAGAGTTTTTCCGGAGATGCCTTCGGCGGCTGCTGTGCCCCATTGCCAGTGTGATGACTTGACTTCCGGGGGATGGTCATCACACCAGCTACGTAGGAGGATGTTCTCACACAGGTTCTTCACCCACTCACCTTTCAGCCCCCTTTAAAAAGAGATGACCCTTCAGTCATCTCTTTTTAAAACTGAAAAGTCCCAGACTCATAGGGAAGCTGCACTATCTTGGTTGCCCTCTTCTGTGTTTTGTCCAGTTCTGCGATGCTTTTTTTTGTGATACAGTGACCAGAACTGTGGCAGAGTATTTACACACACCAGCTTTCAGGAAAACAAACCACAGGCTTGAACAACCATAATCTCAAAGTTTTAGGAAGCTGATTCTTGAGCAAGGAGTTTTGTGTTGATCAAATATTATATATTCACTCCCGGATGTGGCGGATAAGCCCTCTACTAGCCGTTTTTCCAGGAACAGTCATAAGAACATAAGAGAAGCCCTGTTGGATCAGGCCAATGGCCCATACAGTCCAACACTCTGTGTCACACAGTTGCCAAAAAAAAACCCCAGGTACCATCAGGAGGTCCATCAGTGGGGCTAGAAGCTCTCCCACTGTTGCCCCCCAAACACCATCATAAGAACATAGAGAAGCCATGTTGGATCAGGCCAGTGGCCCATCCAGTCCAACACTCTGTGTCACATGAGAACATCAGAGAAGCCATGTTAGATCAGGCCAGTGGCCCATCCAGTCCAACACTCTGTGTCACACAGTGGCCAAAAAAACCCAAGTGCCATCAAGAGGTTCACAATTGGGGCTAGAAGCCCTTCCACTTTGCCCGCCCCCCAAGCACCAAGAATACAGAAGGACTTCCTTTTATCCTGTTCTAACCCCGACTGCTCAGCAATTTCATTGAATGACCATGAGTACTTCTTTTTCCACTTTCTCCATCCCATGCATAATCTTATAAACCTCTATCATGTCACCCAGTGGTCAACGTTTCTCCAAGCTAAAGAGCCCCAAGCGTTTAAACCTTTCTTCACAGGGAAAGTGTTCCAAACCTTTAATCATTCTAGTTGCCCTTTTCTGGACTTTTTCCAATGCTATAATATCATTTTTGAGATGCGGTGACCAGAATTGTACACAGTACTCAAATGAGACCACACCATCAATTTATACAGGGGCATTATGATACTGGATTTGTTTTCAATTCCCTTCCTAATAATTCCCAGCATGGCGTTGGCCTTTTTTATTGCAATCGCACACTGTCTTGACATTTTCAGTGAGTTCTCTACCATGACCCCAAGATCTCTCTCTCTCTTGGTCAGTCTCTGCCAGTTCACACCCCATCAACTTGTATTTGTAGCTGGGATTCTTGGCCCCAATGTGCATTACTTTGCACTTGGCCACATTGAACCGCATCTGCCACGTTGACGCCCACTCACCCAGCCTCAACAGATCCCTTTGGAGTGCCTCACAATCCTCTCTGGTTCTCACCACCCTGAACAATTTAGTGTCATCTACAAACTAGCCACTTCACTACTTATTCCCAACTCCAAATCATTAATTAATCAGTCCGTTTCAGGCTGTCTCCATACAAACATATCTTTGACCCAATAGCTTCTGAGTAGACCAGCTGGAATAATCTCTCTTCGGCAAACAGAAGCTGCAGTGCTGATGGTGCAAAGGAGAGAATCCTGTGTGTGAGTTTTAGCATCCTGGAAACCTTTTCCGAAAGGCAAAACCAGAACTTCTTTCTTAAATAGGATTCTGCCCTGACACATCAGGAAGCTGAAAAACATTTAACTGGAATATGTCAAAGGAATATAAATGCTGATCCACACCCCACAAGGGGCACCAAGGTGGTGGAGAGTGCCACCAAGTTACCGCTGACTTACGATGACCCTGTAGGGTTTTCAAGGCGAGAGGAATTCTAAGGTGCTTTGCCATTGCCTGCCTCTGCGTAGCAACCCTGGAGTTCCAGCTACAAAAAAGCCCTGGCCATGGTATGTGACGCTGGGTTCTCCTTCCTTGGAGGTTTTTAAACAGAGGCGTTTGTGAGTTTCCTGCATTGTGCAGGGTGTTGGACTAGATGGCCCTGGAGGTCCCTTCCAACTCTATGATTCTATGACTGTTAAGAGAGGTTCCTCAGTGGAACAGGCTTCCTCAGGAGGTGGTGGGCTCTCCTTCCTTGGAGGTTTTTAAACAAAGGCTAGATGGCCATCTGACAGCAATGAAGATCCTGTGAATTTAGGGGGATGTGTTTGTGAGTTTAAAGGGGTTCCTCAGTGGAACAGGCTTCCTCCTTGGGAGGCGGTGGGCTCTCCTTCCTTGGAGGTTTTTAAGCAGAGGCTAGATGGCCATCTGCAGCAATGAAGATCCTGTGAATTTAGGGGGAGGTGTTTGTGAGTTTAGAGTGGTTCCTCAGTGGAACAGGCTTCCTCCTTGGGAGGTGGTGGGCTCTCCTTCCTTGGAGGTTTTTAAACAGAGGCTAGATGGCCATCTGACAGCAATGAGGATCCTGTGAATTTAGGGGGATGTGTTTGTGAGTTTAAAGGGGTTCCTCAGTGGAACAGGCTTCCTCCTTGGGAGGCGGTGGGCTCTCCTTCCTTGGAGGTTTTTAAGCAGAGGCTAGATGGCCATCTGCAGCAATGAAGATCCTGTGAATTTAGGGGGAGGTGTTTGTGAGTTTAGAGTGGTTCCTCAGTGGAACAGGCTTCCTCCTTGGGAGGTGGTGGGCTCTCCTTCCTTGGAGGTTTTTAAACAGAGGCTAGAAGGCCATCTGACAGCAATGAAGATCCTGTGAATTTAGGGGGAGGTGTTTGTGAGTTTAGAGTGGTTCCTCAGTGGAACAGGCTTCCTCCTTGGGAGGCGGTGGGCTCTCCTTCCTTGGAGGTTTTTAAACAGAGGCTAGAAGGCCATCTGACAGCAATGAAGATCCTGTGAATTTAGGGGGAGGTGTTTGTGAGTTTAGAGTGGTTCCTCAGTGGAACAGGCTTCCTCCTTGGGAGGCGGTGGGCTCTCCTTCCTTGGAGGTTTTTAAACAGAGGCTAGAAGGCCATCTGACAGCAATGAAGATCCTGTGAATTTAGGGGGAGGGGTTTGTGAGTTTAGAGTGGTTCCTCAGTGGAACAGGCTTCCTCCTTGGGAGGTGGCGGGCTCTCCTTCCTTGGAGGTTTTTAAGCAGAGGCTAGATGGCCGTCTGACAGCAATGAAGATCCTGTGTATTTAGGGGGAGGGGTTTGTGAGTTTCCTGCATTGTGCAGGGGGTTGGACTAGATGACCCTAGAGGTCCCTTCCAACTCTATGATTCTAGGATTCTAAGAAAGGAACAAAGCAGTAGACAAGTGTCACCTTTAAGACCAACTATGTTTTATTCAGAATGTAAGCTTTCGAATGCTCTTAAGCAGACTTCATCAGACAAAATGGGAATGGAAGCAGCAAATCTTAATGTAAGTGGGCAGTGTAGAATCATGGGAATGCTTTTAGCAGATTAAAAGAATCGCAAATAGGGATCTGTGTTTGTTAGTGCTAGGACAAAGCAGGGCTGAAAAAACACTGGAGGATGATAAAAAAGCAGACTGCTGTTGCAGGCGCGGAGTGCCATAAATCTAGGTAACATTCTGGCTTTGTTAGTTTAAATAGAAGGCATGGTTCCTCAAGAGATTATAACATCCATTATAGTTTGCCATTAGAAAAAAAGGAAGGCATAAAAATACAGTGGAGGATGGGCTGGTATCTGCAATAAGACAAACAGCCAATGTCCCCCATTTGAGTATGTCAATACAAAAAACCAAAATGTTCTGATACACTGTTCTAAAAGAGAAATAATATAAGTTAGCCATTAGAAAAACAGGGTTATGCACCTTCAACCTACGTCAAGAAATGGCGTCATAGTTGGCAATGTAGTATGTTGAGGCTGTATTGCATTCCGTCTTCATCTGTTTGCTTTTATGACGAACTCCCATTATATTTCCACAGCTAATGCCGCCCATGAACGTCTAGGTTTCCTTGGACAGTTTGACATTGGCTTCCAAATAGCTGTCAGGTTGACGGCAGTGCACGAGGAGAGAACGTGACATATTCCAACGCCGACGAGAACGGCCAACTCAGCAGATTGCTGACAGACAAACTGAGGTCCATTTCATGTAATTACTCTCTCTGGAATCCCACAAACGGTAATGTTGAAAAATTGAGCTCCCCGTAACAGCCTGCCAAAGAGCAGTGGCCCATTCACAGAATTAGAATAAAATTCAACATTCATGAGAGCTTCTTGATTGCTCATTGTACAGAAATCCTTGGCGATCGTGTTCCAAGGAGAAGTCGGATCTTTCATGCCTCATGAGCGATGACTTCTAGGAAGCGATTAGGATGCTACACTCTAGCGACACTTAAAGACTTTGATTTCACCACCCATATTTATCCAAAATGGGATAATATAGAGTTTGCATTGGCATCCGTTGTAAGCAATACAGCCAGAAAGAAAACACCAAGGTTTGATGGCTTCAACTACCCGTTCCTGCAGTCCTCATTTTCTGGGGGTCGTCCCTATTTTCTGCTCCCTCTTCTCTGTACCTTTCTCTGTTCTTGCCTTCCAGAGGTCACATGCAGGGCCAGCTCTCCCACTAGGAGGTGGCCTAGGGCGCTGGCAGGGTGGGCGCACAGAATTCGGCCTTTCCCCCCTCCCCTCTAGGCAAACGCCTATTTTGCCATTTAAATGCTCTGAATCGGCGGTGGAGCTCTGGGCTATCTAAAGGTGTGCCCCCCTATTGATCAGCTGATCGATGGGTAAAACCTTGCCATGCTGTCAATGCCTGGGCAGGCCGGCAGCAGCGGACCACGAAGCCTGAAAGGGCAGCTACGGCACTGCCGCTGCCCCCTGCCCACTTCCTGGAGTTCTGACCTCGCTGGTGGACCTCCTGATGGCCCCGATCACCTGATCAGCGGGGGAGCGTGCCTTTGGATAGCTCAGAGCCCAGCGCTCCACCACTGATTCTGGGCATTTAAATGGTGGGGGGAAAGGAAGGAGGGAGGGAGAAGAAGAAGAAGATATTGGATTTATATCCCGCCCTCCACTCTGAAGAGTCTCAGAGCAGCCCACAATCTCCTTTCCCTTCCTCTCCCACAACAGACACTCTGTGAGGTGGGTGGGGCTGAGAGGGCTCTCCCAGCAGCTGCCCGTTCAAGGACAACTCCTGCTAGAGCTACGACTGACCCAAGGCCCTTCCAGCAGCTGCAAGTGGAGGAGTGGGGAATCAAACCCGGTTCTCCCAGATAAGAGAGCTCTGGCTGACCCAAGGCCATTCCAGCAGCTGCAAGTGGAGGAGCGGGGAATCAAACCCGGTTCTCCCAGATAAGAGAGCTATGGCTGACCCAAGGCCATTCCAGCAGCTGCAAGTGGAGGAGTAGGGAATCAAACCGGGTTCTCCCAGATAAGAGTCCGCACACTTAACCACTACACCAAACTGGCTGAGGAGCAGGCAAAAACTGATTTTACCATAAGATTTTGCCCAAATACCAGAGCATCATTCAGACATTGCCGGTGTGATGATGTCACTTCCCATGTGATGTCGGCAACAAGGCGAAGACCATTCTCTTTCTCCTGGTAGGTTCCCCCGTCCCCAACCATTTACCAGGAGGGACCCAGCAAGTGACTCTAGTCTCCTTAGCAGTTTGCAAACCATGCAAAACTGAATTCTTCAGGAGGGCACAGAAGAAGAAGAGGAGGAGGAGAGACTGGATTTATACCCCACCCTTCACTCAGAGTCTGACTGGTTTACAATCACCTTCCTTTTCCCTCCCCATAATAGATGCAGTAGTAATGTATGGCTGTGAGAGCTGGACCATAAGGAAGGCTGAGTGCAGAAGAATAGATGCTTTTGAGTTGTGGTGCTGGAGAAGAATCTTGAGAGTCTCTTGGACTGCAAGAAGATCCTATCAGTCAGTCCTAAGGGAAATCAACCCAGACTGTTCCCTGGAAGGTCAGATGCTGAAGCTGAAGCTCAAATCCTTTGGCCACCAAATGAGAAGGGAGCACTTGCTGGAGAAGATCCTGATGCTGGGAAAGACAGAAGGCAAAAGAAGAAGGGGACGGCAAAAGAGGAGATGGCTGGATAGCGTTACTGATGTAACAAGCATGAATTTGAGCAGACTTCGGAGGATGGTGGAATACAGGAGGGCCTGGCGTGACTTGGTCCACGGGGTCGCAAAGAGTTGGACTCAACTTCACGGCTGAACAACAACAAATAGAAGAAGAAGATATTGGATTTATATCCCACCCTCCACTCCAGAGAGTCTCAGAGCGGCTCACAATCTCCTTTCCCTTCCTCCCCCACAACAGACACCCTGTGAGGTGGGTGGGGCTGAGAGAACTCTTACAGCAGCTGCCCTTTCAAGGACAACCTCTGCCAGAGCTATGGCTGTCCCAAGGCCATGCTAGCAGCTGCAAATGGAGGAGTGGGGAATCAAACCCGGTTCTCCCAGATAAGAGTCTGCACATTTAACCACTACACCAAGCTGGCTCTCCACACCAAACTGGCTCTCCTGTTCCCTGGAAGGTCAGATGCTGAAGCTGAAGCTCAAGTCCTTTGGCCAGGATGCCCTGTGAGGTAGGTGGGGCTCTTGACAGAACTGCTCTGAGACAACTTGTGTCTGACCCAAGGTCACACCAGCATCTGCATGCGGAGGAGTGGGGAATCAAACCCAGTTCTCCCAGATCAGAGTTTGCGCTCTTCACCACTACAACAAGCAGGCTCTGTTTGGCCGAGACTTCCTTAGGCAACATCTCTTGGGTTCCAGTGTCAACGAACAGACCGATGAAGAGCTGGTGGAAACCCCACTCCCGTTGAAAGTTGTCACATCTCCCCACCTCTTTTTCCATCCATGTTAATATCAAAAACTTTCCCCTTAGGATTCAGTCAGAGGGAAAGGACATGGGCTAGAACAACAGGAGACTTTGCAGCACATTTCACTAGCGTATGCGGTGGATTTCTCGCTAAGTTGATGCTGACAGTGATAAATACCTTGCATTGCTTAACTAGCCCCATGCTGTGTCTTTGTGTACGTGGAGAGGCCAGTCTCTTAAATGAGTTCCGAGGACATTCCTGTCCAAAACTTAGATTTTTCCTTTCTTTAATAAAGACCATCCTCAGGATGTATTGACTTACGATGTCATCGCTAAAGCGCAATTGAATCCGTGCCCGCCTGACGGCCCACAGCTGTTCAGAGTTGATAATCGTGCTTGATTACTATTGATTCTCTGGGAATAGAAACCGACAATGGCCTTGTTTTAGATCAAAAGAGACACCTCCTTTTCATTTTTTAGCTATCATTTTTGTAGCAAAAAAAAAAAAAATAGCAAAAATGCAGAACTGTATACTTGCGTAGCCACTTCATGCTACATAGTAGAAGACTGCAGATTTATACCCCGCCTTTCTCTCTGAATCAGCGTCTCAGAGTGGCTTACAATCTCCTTTATCTTCTTCCCCCACAACAGACACCCTGTGAGGTGGGTGGGACTGAGAGAGCTCTCAAAAAAGCTGCCCTTTCAAGGACAGCTCTGGGAGAGCTATGGCTGACTCAAGATCATTCCAGCAGCTGCAAGTGGAAGGGTGGGGAAATCTGCAGGCTTCTACTTCTACTTCTCCTCCTCCTTCTCCTCTTTCTCCTCCTCTTCTTCCTCCTCTTCCTCTTGTTCCTCGCTGCATGCTCCTCAGCCCAAGTTTTATAGAAACAGTCCATTTCCTTGCTTTCTTTCCCCCAATATTTCTTCGCTCAGTTCATGACCTGAAGAAAGTTGTTCTTTGTTTTTGAGCACAAAAACCTTTCCAAGACCCCCTGGAATCATGTCTCTTCAGCAAATAATACCTCCAAATAAAGTAAAAATTGATCGCACAGGCAGTAGCTCTTGTGTGCTTGACAGAACCTCTTCTCTCAGTCTCGCGTAAGCCTTTTTGTAAAGCAAAAGTCGAGGGGGGAGGAAATGGTGGCTTTTGATCAGACTCAGGGCAAACAAGTTGGGTCACGCAGACCTTGAAAATCCATTTTAATAGGAATATTTGGCAGATGATTTCAGAGACACCTGCAATATATTCTCCTCGCCTGTTTCCATGAGTGCAGCAGGCCTGGGGTGGGCAATACCGGGTTGGGGCCCTGGCTTAGATGCCCCCCGACTGCTTCAGGGTTATCAAAAAGCAGGGTGGGCTTGAATCTCCACTGGACACTCCATTATACTCTATGGAGACAGGTTCCGCTAGGGTAGGGTTCCCAAGTCCCCTGCGGCTTCCGGCGGGGAACTTTTTTCGCACGTGTGTTGGGCCGGCAACAAAAGCAGCCCCCTCCAGACCCCCAGATACCCATAGATTAATTCTCCATTATACCCTAACGTAGGGCTGCCAAGGCCCCAGGCTGGGCAGGGGTTCTCCTGCCCTGGAGGTTCCCAACTCACTGGCCCAACCTCCCCTGACGTCGCTGGTGTGATGATGTCATCATGCCAGCAACATCACTTGCCAGTTGCTCTAGGCATTTCCAGGAAAACTCTATGGTTTTCCTGGACACTCTAGCGATTTGGGAGGGGAAAACTATGGTACTGGAAATGCCTAGAACAACCGGTGAGTGACATCGCTGGTGTGATGATGTCACCCGGAAGTGATGTCATCGTGGTGGCGTCACTTGCCGGTCGCTCTAGGCATTTCCAGGAAAACTCTATGGTTTTCCCGGACACTCCAGCGATTTGGGAGGGGAAAATTCTATGCTACTGGAAACATCTAGAGCAGCCAGTGAGTGACATCGCTGGTATGATGACATCACCTGGAAGTGATGTCATCATGCCAGTGACGTCGCTTGCTGGTCGCTGTAAGCATTTCCAGGAAAACTCTATGGTTTTCCCCGGATACTTTAGTGATTTCGGAGGGAAAAACACTATGGTACCGGAAGCACCTAGAACAGCCAGTGAGTGATGTCGCTGGTGCGATTATGTCACTTCCAGGTTGGGAATCTCCAGAGCAAGAGAACCCCCACCTGGCCCAGGAGCTTGGCAACCATACCTTAGGGTATAATGGGGAATTAATTTGTGGGTATCTGGAGCTCTGGAGGGGGCTGGTTTTTTTTGAGGCACCAGATTTTCAGCACAGCATCTGGTGCCTGTCCTAAAAAGACACCCACATTTTAAAAAGGTTAGACCAGGGGGTCCAATTCTATTAGCACCCCCCCCCCAAAGGTGCCCTATTATTTCCAATGAAGGGGAGGCATTTAAAAGAAGCACGATCCCTTTAAATGTGATAGTCAGTATTGTAAAGTGAGTTCAGCCAGCTCTGAATCAACCAAGAACACTTTATTGCAAGAAGAAACAGACACAGAGAAACAAAGGCTCATAGAGGACTATATACCGTCTGGCCATGGATAGCCATGCCCCCCTAACAGGCAACAGTTACTCCCATTGGCCAGGAGACTTTTGGAAATGATGAAGGAGAGGGGCACCTTCTTTGAGGGCTCACAGAACTGGGCCTTCTGACCCAATCTTGTTGAAACTCGGAGGGTCTTTTGAGAAGAGGCATCAGATGTTACGCTGCAAATTTTGCACCACTACCGAAAAAAAGAAGAAAAAACCCAACCAGCCTCCCCAGAACTCCAGATCCCTGTGGATCAATTCTCCATTATACCCTATGGGAATCGGTCCTGGGTTTTCAAGGCAATAGACCAACAGAGGCGAGTTGGCCATTGCCCACCTCTTTATAGCAACCCTGGACTTCCATGGTGGCCTCCCATCTAAGGACTAATTAGGGCCAACCCTGCTTAGCTTCCAAGATGGCTAGCCTGGGCCATCCAGGTGAAAGCAAGAAACCAACAGTGGCTTCCCGTTGCCTGCCCCTGCATAGCAACTTTGGACTTCCTGGGTGGCCTCGGGGCTGTGCTTTGAGGTAGAGGCACCAAATTTGCAGGATAACATCCAATGCCTCTTCTTCAAAGACCCTCCAAGTTTCAAAAAGATTGGACTGAGGGGTCCAGTTCTATGAGCCCCCAAAGAAGGTGCCCCTACCTTTCATTATTTCCAGTGGAGGGAAGGCTATTAAAAGGTGTGCGGTTCCTTTAAATGGGATGGCCAGTGCTCCCTTTGGAGTTCCATGATGCTTGTCACAACCTTGCTCCTGGCTCCACCCCCAATGTCTCCTGGCTCCAGCCCCCCCCCCCCCAAAGTCCCCAGCTATTTCTTGAATTGGACTCGGCAACCCTAATTTAGCTTCCAAGATCGGATGAGACCAAGCTAGCTTTGGAACACATCAACCAATAAAAAGGGAGAGCCCCTTTGAGCGGGCATAATGAGATCGAGCCAACTTGGGCTCTCCAGGGTGGTTTAGGTTTTCATAAAAGGAAACAGAATAACTAAAGAGCTCCTTTGTTGTTGTTGTTTACCGTTTTCGCACACAGCTTACCTCGCAGTCACAATCCTGTTCCCTCCGCAGCATCCGGTCGGATTTCCCACCATCTGCGCCGGAGTTACAGGAAGTGCTGCAGCTTCTGCGTAGCAAATGTAAACTGGGTTTTAGCGGTTTACGTTTGCTACGCAAAAGCCGCGGCCCTTCCTGTAACTCCGGCGCAGATGGTGGGAAATCCGACCGGACGCTGCGGAGGGAACAGGATTGTGATTGTGAGGTAAGCTGTGTGCGAAAACGGTGGTTATTTCTGCTCAGTAGTGTGGTGGGGAGGGGGTTGCTGGTGACAGGTGGGGACAGAGTGGTCAATATCTTATCAGCGTCTTTGGAAATGACTGGAAGTATTTCCAGGGGATGTGCCCATTCAAGCTCTGCACAGCCACGTCCAGAAGAAAAAATACAATCAAAAGTCATCCTTCATTTTTGTTTTGTTTTTCCAAGCCATTACTAACCTTATTTCAGCCTCCTTTCTAAACAACCGTAGGAGCCCCCGGGTCCTGCAAAACATGATTGGAAAACCAATGTGCTCCCAGCCACTGACTAATTACCCATCCAAATCTAGATTGCGAGCAACGCTGCTGACTGTCAAAGCAAGCTTTGAAGCCACTCCTTAAAAACGTACCTTTTTTTAAAAAATTTCTTAATCTTTAGGTTGCTTTTAATTAGCGGTTTTCTTTGTAATTTGCAACGGGATTAACTAGCTGCATTGTTGTAACTAATTAACTTTTCCTCTCGGCTAGGTAGGCAAGCCAAAGGCAAAAATGCATTTCCTTTAGACGACAGCAGCCGCAACAACAAGATACGGTTGTGTGAACCCGCTTGTTGAAAGCTCCTAACGTTTCCACGCCATATGTTGCACAAGAGAAAAGAAAGGAAAACACTGCAATTGCCTTTAAATAGCTGGAGAGTTTACTTCTCTCTTTATCAAGAGTAAGGAAATATTTTTTTGGGGGGGGCTCCTCTTTTTCACATTTCTGCTTTTTAAATGTTCTAATCAGGCCTTGAATTCAGCAGGAGCTCACAGGAGCACAGCTCCTGAACTTTTCTGAGGGTTCCCCCTCCTCCTCCCCACCTACCTTGTCCGCTGAATAGTAGGTGCAGCTTTATAACAATCCCTGGATTAGGAGAGTGGGCAGCCAGCCAGCCATCAGGGGCTTTGCCACACCCCCGACAGCCCTCATTAACCCCTGGAGAAGCCTGTGCCACCCTTTCTCCACTTCTTCTGTGATTTTTGGCTTGCTGGCCTTTTGACTGTGTGGGAGGGGGGGGGCGGCCAAGGAGAGCCCCAGGTGAGTGAGGCCTGCTTGGGCTGACTGGATCTCTAGCCAGCCCTAGCAGGCCTCGCTTGCCCAGGGCTCTCCTTTCTTGCATCGGGTTCCTTTTGGCTGGGGTTGTGGCGGCATATACTAATGAGCTCTGCCATCTATTTTTCTACAAAACAACCCCTGGCTGTGAATATAGCAAAATGTGTAGAGACAGACTTTTCAGTGCCTTTCAGACGGGGCATTCAGAATGAAGGCAGATCCCAGCAGCCTCGTCTGTTGTGGAGCATCACAGCTCTTGGAGCACAGAACATGGAGACCCCTTTGCAGCCCTTGTAGAATCCAACAGCCTCAAGGAGGCAGTTTATAAGTGGGGGGAGGGGGGAGGAAGGCAGTTGTTTTCCTTCGAGTTGCCAGCTGTGCAGGCTTCATTCCTGGCAGACAGAAAGGCGAAACGAAGCTTCCTTTTAGGACAGGATCTCACCAAGACTTCTGCACAGTAAGCAATCGAACAGTGCCCAGTAACGCAAAGGTCCAAATGGGTACTTTAGAGTTAATGATGTGGGCTGCGTGTGCAGGGTTTCTCCTTACCTGCATGGTCTTCAGCATCTCCTGCTGATGTTGCTCTGCATTCCTTCTTTGGTGTGGGCCTACAAGGAAAGGAACAAATCTCTTTTAAGGATGCCAGCCCCCAGGTGGGACCTGGGGATTCCCTGGAATCCCCAGACGGCAGAGATAATTTCCCCTGGAGAAAATGGAGGTTTTGGAGACTGGACGCTATAGCATCACATCATAACATAGGAATGAGCCCTGCTGGATCAGAACAATAGTCCATCTAGTCCAGCCTCCTGTCTCACACAGAGGCCAACCAGTTCCTCTGGAGGGCCAACAACAGGGCAGAGAGGCTGAGGCCTTCCTCTGAGAAGAACATCAGAAGAGCCCTGCTGGATCAGACCAGGGAGGGTCCATCTAGTCCAGCCTCCTGTCTCACACAGTGGCCAACCAGTTCCTCTGGAGGGCCAACAACAGGGCAGAGAGGCTGAGGCCTTCACCTGAGAGGAACATCAGAAGAGCCCTGCTGGATCAGACCAGGGAGGGTCCATCTAGTCCAGCCTCCTGTCTCACACAGTGGCCAACCAGTTCCTCTGGAGGGCCAACAACAGGGCAGAGAGGCTGAGGCCTTCACCTGAGAGGAACATCAGAAGAGCCATGCTGGATCAGACCACTGAGGGTCCATCTAGTCCAGCCTCCTGTCTCACACAGTGGCCAACCAGTTCCTCTGGAGGGACAATAACAGGGCAGAGAGGCCAAGGCCTTCACCTGAGAGGAACATCAGAAGAGCCCTGCTGGATCAGACCACTGAGGGTCCCTCTAGTCCAGCCTCCTGTCTCACACAGTGGCCAACCAGTTCCTCTGGAGGGACAATAACAGGGCAGAGAGGCCAAGGCCTTCACCTGAGAGGAACATCAGAAGAGCCCTGCTGGATCAGACCACTGAGGGTCCATCTAGTCCAGCCTCCTGTCTCACACAGTGGCCAACCAGTTCCTCTGGAGGGCCAACAACAGGGCAGAGAGGCTGAGGCCTTCCCCTGAGAAGAACATCAGAAGAGCCCTGCTGGGTCAGACCATCTAGTACAGCATCCTATCTCTTCCAGTGGCCAACCAGTTCCTCTGGAGGGACAACAACAGGGCAGAGAGGCCGGGGCCTCCCCCTGATGTTGCCTCCTGGCTCTGGGATGCAGAGGATTCGTGCCTCTGAATGTGGAGGTTCCCCTCAGTCACCAGGGCTAGTAAGCACTGATGGGCCTCTCCTATGCCTCCCAATCCCCAGGTCCCAGCGGGGATCCCCCATTTTGGCAGGCTTCTCCCCGCCCCCAGCCAGCTGGCCAGCGGGGGAAGCCCCGCCCCCACAGTCACCATGAAGTTTTAGAGCTCCTGCTGGTTTAGAAACCTGCAAACAGGTCTGTGTGCCTTTAAGGCTGAGCAGGAAGCAGGAAGCAGGAAGGGCTTCATGGGAAAGGGTCAGTAACAGTTTCCTTGGAGAACGGCCCCTCCCTTTCTTTTGCTTTCAGTTTTCAGAACAAGTACAGTTTCAGAACAGTTTTCAGAACAAGTTCTGCAGGAAAAAGAGCAGGTAAGTATTTGTGCATGTGAGAGAGGGAGGGGGCAGGGGATTCCCTGGTTTGGAGGCCCTCCCCCCGCTTTAGAAAGCGTGTGGGGGGGGAATGTCTACTGGGCACTCTGTTATTCCCTATGGAGAACGATTCCCATAGGGAATAATGGGGAATTGATCAGCGGTATTGGGGGCTCTGGGGGGGGCTATTTTTTGAGGTAGATGCACCAAATTTTTAGTATAGCATCTAGTGTCTCTGCCCAAAACACCCCCCAAGTTTCAAAACGATTGGACCAGGGGGTCCAATTCTATGAGCCCCAAAAGATGGTGCCCCTATCCTTCATTATTTCCTATGGAAGAAAGGCATTTGAAAAGATGTGCTGCCCCTTTAAAATGTGATGGCCAGAACTCCCTTGGAGTTCAATTATGCTTGTCACACCCTTGTTCCTGGCTCCACCCCCAATGTCTTCTGGCTCCACCCCCAAAGTCTCCTGGCTCCGCCCCCAAAGTCCCCAGATATTTCTTGAATTGGACTTGGCAACCCTAGCCTCTCCTCCATGAATCTGTCTCATCCCCTTGTAAAACTGTCTATTCCTGTGGCCATCACTACATCCTTGGCACTGAATCCCACATTTTAATCATTCTCTGTGTCTGGTAGTATTTCCCTTTGTCTATTCTGAAACTACAGCCACTGAGATCCCCCTTCCGCAAACCCTGCCCTCCCAAATGCTACCCCCCCAAAAAAATCTCTAGGAATCAGGGTTGCCATCTCTGGGTTGAGAGATCCCTGGAGATTTGGAGGTGGAGCCTGGGAGGGTGTGGTTTGCAGAGAGGAGGGACTCAGCAGGTGATCGTGCCCTTTGGCCCACCCTTTAAAGTAGCCATTTTCTCTGGGGGAACTGATCTTGGAGAGCCAGTTTGGTGTAGTGGTTAAGTGTGTAGACTCTCATATGGGAGAACCAGGTTTGATTCCCCACTCTGCTTGCAGCTGTTGGAATGGCCTCGGGTCAGCCAGAGCTCTCTTATCTGGGAGAGCCAGGCATGATTCCCCACTCCTCCACCTGCAGCTGTTGGAATGGCCTTGGGTCAGCCAGAGCTCTCTTATCTGGGAGAGCCGGGTGTGATTCCCTACTCCTCCACTTGCAGCTGCTGGAATGGCCTTGGGTCAGCCAGAGCTCTCTTATCTGGGAGAGCCGGGTGTGATTCCCCACTCCTCCACTTGCAGCTGCTGGAATGGCCTTGGGTCAGCCATAGCTCTGGCAGAGGTTGTCCTTGAAAGAGCAGCTGCTGTGAGAGCTCTCTCAGCCCCAGCCACCTCATAGGGTGTCTGTTGTGGGGGAGGAAGGTAAAGGAGATCGTGAGCCGCTCTGAGACTCTGAGATTTGGAGTGGAGGGTGGGATATAAATCCAGTATCTTCTTGGTTGTCTGGAAATCAAGTATAACAACAGGCTATCTCCATGTGCCACCTGGAGTTGGCAGCTGCCAGGAATCCCCCAACCTGAGCCTGGCAGCCCTCGCTTAGGACTGTGTTTGCTGTAGAACATCACAGCTCTCGGAGTGTAGAACATGGCGACCCCCTCGAAGCCCTTGTAGAATCCAACGACCACAAGGAGGCAGTTTGTAAGTTGGGGGTGGGGTGGGAAGTTGGATTCTTTTCCTTCAACTTGCCGGCTGTACAGCCTCCATTCCTGGCAGAGGGAAAGGCAAAACGAAGCGTCCTTTTTGGACAGGATCTCACTGAGGCTTCTCCACAGTAAGCAATCCAACAAACCCAACTGAAATATGTATTTTTGTCACCCTTGTATTTATTTCCTCCCCCTGTTTTGAAGTAAATCTGGAGTGAGCGGAGATCCGGGACTCGGGCACAGAAAGCAAGGGGATAATAAATTGTCCCTCTGGTCAGAGAATAATTCTTGTGCCAGTCCTGGTTTTTCTGCTTCGCCTCAGCACTTTTTGGACTTTCCGAGACCAAAACAAACTGAAAGTGATGAGCAGGGAAGTCTGTGGAGAGTCCGTTCCCCTCACGACTGTCTACGAAGGCTCTTTTCCATCTCAGGCAAAGAGGAGGCTTTGCCTGCACCAAATAAGGAGCACCCTTCACTGGATGGTTCTAGGACAAAGTTGCCAACTCTGAGATGTTTGGGATGGAGTGAGGGGAAGACGAAGTTTGGAGAGGGGAGGGAACTCAGTAACTATAATACCTAGGGTTGCCAAGTCCCCTGCATCACCCAGAAGTGACGTCATCATGCCGGCGATGTCATGCGCTGCCGCTCTAGGCGTTTCTGGGAAAACTCTATGGTTTTCTTGGATGCTCTAGCAATTTGGGAGGGAAAACTCTATGGTACAATAGGTGGGGAGGGACGGTGGCTCAGTGGTAGAGGATCTGCTTGGGAAGCAGAAGGTCCCAGGTTCAATCCCCGGCATCTCCAACTAAAAAGGGTCCAGGCAAGTAAGCATGAAAAACCTCAGCTGGAGACCCTGGGAAGCCGCTGCCAGTCTGAGTAGACAATACTGACTTCGATGGACTGAGGGTCTGATTCAGTATGTTCGTATGTATGTTCAAATTGCTAGAGCGTACAGGAAAACCATAGAGTTTTCCCGGAAATGCCTCGAGCGGCTGCGCGCAACATCGCTGGTGCAATGAGGTCACCCGGAAGTGACATCATCGCACCAGTGATGTCAGGGGAGGTTCCTCCCGCTGGCCCAATGTGGGCCAGTGGGTTGGGAACCTCCAGGGTGGGAGAATCCCTGCCCGGCCCAGGGCCTTGGCAGCCCTAATAATACCATAGAGTCCACCATTATACCATAGCCACAGTTGGCAGGTTCTCCAGGAAAACAGAACTCTGTCTTATCTGGAGATCAGTTGGAGATGTAGCCAATCCTCCAAGAGCTTATAGGGCTCTTAGTACAGGGCCTACTGTAAGCTCCAGGAGGATTGGCTACATCGGGGGCATGTGGCCTAATATGCAGAGGAGCTCCTGCTGCAAAAAAAGCCCTGCCTCTAAGGGAAAACTACCTGCACCATCACCAGGCTGAAGGCAGAGCATCAACATCGTAGAATCCTAGAGTAGGAAGGGACCTCCAGGGTCATCTAGTCCAACCCCCAGCACAATGCAGGAAATACAGAAATACCTCTCCCTACACTCACAGGATCCGCATTGTCCTGTCAGATGGCCATCCAGCCTCTGTTGAAAAACTTCCAGGGAAGGAGAGCCCACCACCTCCCAAGGAGGGAGCCTGTTCCACTGAGGAACCACTCTAGACTCACAAACACCTCCCCCTAAATTCACAGGATCTTCCTTGCTGTCAGATGGCCATCCAGCCTCTGTTGAAAAATCTCCAAGGAAGGAGAGCCCACCACCTCCCAAGGAGGAAGCCTGTTCCAATGAGGAACCGCTCTAAACTCACAAACCCCTCCCCCTAAAATCACAGGATCTTCACTGCTGTCAGATGGCCATCTAGCCTCTGTTTAAAAACCTCCAGGGAAGGAGAGCCCACCACCTCCCAAGGAGGAAGCCTGTTCCACTGAGGAACCACTCTAGACTCACAAACCCCTCCCCCTAAATTCACAGGATCCTCATTGCTGTCAGATGGCCATCCAGCCTCTGTTGAAAAACCTCCAAGGAAGGAGAGCCCACCACCTCCCAAGGAGGAAGCCTGTTCCACTGAGGAACCGCTCTAAACTCACAAACCCCTCCCCCTAAATTCACAGGATCTTCATTGCTGTCAGATGGCCATCCAGCCTCTGTTTAAAAACCTCCAAGGAAGGAGAGCCCACCGCCTCCCAAGGAGGAAGCCTGTCCCACTGAGGAACCACTCTAAACTCACAAACCCCTCCCCCTAAATTCACAGGATCTTCATTGCTGTCAGATGGCCATCTAGCCTCTGTTTAAAAACCTCCAGGGAAGGAGAGCCCACCACCTCCCAAGGAGGAAGCCTGTCCCACTGAGGAACCGTTCTAGCGATCAGGAAGTTCTTCCTAATGTTGAGCTGGAAACTCTTCTGATTTAATTTCAACCCATTGGCTCTGGTCCGACTTTCTGGGGCCACAGAAAACCATTCCACCCCATCCTGTAGATGAAATAAAACTTACACACCCTGAAGCAGAAATGCACTCATGAAACAGAAGGTTGTCACGGCCAGGGAAGAGCTGACTGTAAGGAGGTTTATTAGAGAGCAGTTTTATGCCAGGAAACATTGCCAATACAGCAGGGTATAATCCAGGGGTGTGAAACATGTGGCCCGGGGGCTGAATCAGGCCCTTGGAGGGCTCCTATCAGGCCTCTGAGCTTCTGACTCTTGTCTGCTTCCTTCTCTCTCTCTCTCTCTTGCTTCCGTCTTCATCCCAGCTTGCTTTACAAGGCTTGCTCAATCGCATAGGAGCTACAGAGCAAAACCTCTATTTTCTCCATTGGCTGAGGCTCCTCCCCCTCCTGGTCCCCTGGGGAAGGAAGGAAAGAGCCAGAGCTTCTTTTGCCCAGTTCCCTCAATCATACAGGAGAGATACAAAGAAAGCACCTTTAAGACCCAACAAGTGCTAATGTTTTAAGCGTGTTTTATTTTATGGTGTTTCCTTTTTGTCGTGTTTGTCTCTGTCCTTTAAAAAGTTTATATCTCTGCTACCTAATCTTAAATAGGTACTCACGTGGCCTGGCCTGGCCCGACAAGTCTTTTAACAAAATGTGCAGGCACGGGCAGGGAAAAGCCGGTAGGGCTCTGTTTTCGTTGCAGCGAGCTGGGAGGCGAGTAGAGCGCGGTGGCAGCAGCAGCGTGGGTGAGCGGAGCTGGGGGGGTGGGCGAGTGGAGCACGCCGGGGGGGGGGGGGAGCTGCCTAGGGCACTATTTGCCCTGGAACCAGTGCTGCATGAAATCCCTTATTGGATCCCCACAAACCTCAGTTTGAGAACCACCAGGCTGGGCAAGCCTTCATGTGATCCATGCAACGGTCACCTCGAGGCTGGACTACTGCAATGCCCTCTACATGGGGCTGCCCCTGTGCCGAACCCGGCAGTTGCAGCTAGTGCAGAATGCCGCCGCCCAGCTGTTGTTCGGGCTCCCTAGATGGGAGCACATTCGGGGCTTCGGGGACTGCATTGGCTGCCGATAACATACCGGTACAAGGTACTGGTTATGACCTTTAAAGCCCTTTATGGCCTGGGACCTGCCTACCTTAGGGACCGTCTCTCCCCACATGTTCCCCAGAGAGTGCTGAGATCGGGGTCTCAGAACCTCTTTATAATCCCTGGGCCAAAGGAGGCCCGTCTGAAAGCGACCAGAGACAGGGCCTTTTCGATTGCAGCCCCCTGTTGGTGGAACCAGCTCCCGGAGGAGGTGAGAGCCCTGCGGAACCTTGAACAGTTCCGCAGGGCCTGTAAAACAGCCCTCTTCTGGTTGGCATACAACTGATCGATACCGGGATGCCTGAATACTTAAACTTATGAACATCAGAATATTTGAACACTGGTATACTTGAAGAATTGACTTAAGGAAGAGGTAGCATCGTATATTGATGTGAGTTTTATGTATTTTTATGTATTTTATGTATTTTATTGTATAATCATTAATGTATTTTAAACTGATTTACTGTTAGCATTCTGTGTTGTAAGCCGCCCTGAGCCCGCTTTGGTGGGGTAGGGCGGGATATAAATCGAACAAATAAATAAATAAATGTTGTGACCGTTCTCTGAATGTCTCAGGCGCTGGTATTCCTAGCACTGATATCCCCCCCCCTCACCCAAATTTATTAATATTTCTATCTCAGGGTGGCATATGGAAGATCACATCTGTTTCCATTGGTGTGTTCCATGGGATGTTTCGATTAGTTAAAAATCCCATTATGGGGAGAAAAAATTAGATCAGAGATTCAAGTTGATTAAATAGCGACAGCAGGAGACATAAGCTTCAAAGATGCTCCATGCACACAACAGGCTTTCAAGAAGGTCAGTGAGATCTGGCTTTTACTGCCCCCCCGACCTTTATGATTTTCTCAGGTACCAATAACCAGGGCTTTTGTTTGTAGCAGGAACTCCTTTGCATATCAGGCCACTCACCCCGATGCAGCCAATCCTCCTGGAGCTTACCGTAGGGGCTGTAAGAAGAGCCCTGTAAGCTCCTGGAGGGTTGGCTACATCAGGGGTTTGTGGCCTAATATGCAAAGGAGTCCCTGCTACAAAAAAAGCCCTAGATGCTCCAATGTACAGCAGCATCCCCATATGCACACGCTCACTTTGACACAGAGAGAACTCTCTCTTTCTGTGTTATACCTCTGAGGATGCCGGTCACAGCTGCTGGTGAAATGTCAGGCACTACTAGGCCAAGACACAGCCATACCGCCCAGAAAATCTGCAACAACTAATGAACTCCGGCTGTGAAAGCCTTCGACAAAATTTATTTATTTATTTATTTATTTATTTCATTTATATCCCGCCCTCCCCCACCTTGGCAGGCTCAGGGCGGCTAACAACATTCCATAAAAACATACAGCAATAAATAAACGTCAGATTTACAATATAAAACAATAAGGCATTAAAACATTAAATTAAAAACGAATCCAGTGTATACAATTGTACTGCGGTATAGATCTTTAGACCGCATTGGCGGATCTTAATTACCGTTTTTCTTAGCAGTCCGGATATGCTAATTTAAAAAGGGTGGTCTTGCAGGCCCTGCGGAACTGTTCAAGGTTCCGCAGGGCCCGTACCTCCTCGGGGAGTTGGTTCCATAAAGTAGGGGCTGCGATCGAAAAGGCCCGTACTCTGGTACTCTGATATTTTATTTCCTTCGGCCCAGGGATAGTCATTAGGTTTTTCCCCGTTGACCTCAGTGCTCTCTGGGGTTCATATGGGGAAAGACGGTCCCTCAGGTAGGCAGGTCCTCGGCCATATAAGGCTTTAAAGGTAACGACCAACACTTTGTGCTGGACCCGGTATATAATCGGCAGCCAGTGCAGTTCACGTAGCCCCGGCCGTATATGTTCCCGTTTCGGGAGTCCCAACAACAGCCTGGCCGCCGCGTTCTGCACTAGCTGCAATCTCCGGGTCCGGCACAGAGGTAGCCCCAAATAGAGGGCATTACAGTAGTCCAGTCTTGAGGTGACCGTTGCATGGATCACTGTTGCGAGGTCCCGGCGCTCAAGGAAAGGGGCCAACTGCCTTGCCCGCTTCAGATGGAAGAATGCTGACTTGGCAGTGGCTGCTATCTGGGCCTCCATCGATAGTGAAGGCTCCAGTAAAACACCCAGACTCTTTACCTGGTGCGCTGCTTTCAATGGCGCACCATCGAAGGCTGGGAGAGCTATTTCCCTTCCTAGAGCGCCGCGACCCACGCATAGGACCTCTGTCTTCGCCGGGTTCAACTTCAGCCCACTCAGCCTGAGCCATGTCGCAACAGCCTGCAATGCCCGGTCGAGGTTCCCTGGAGCGGGGTCGGGCCAGCCATCCATTAGTAGATAGAGCTGGGTGTCATCTGCATATTGATGGCAACCCAGCCCAAACCTCCAGCAGCAGCTCCTTTGCCTATTAGGCCACACACCCCTGGTGTAGCCAATCCTCCTGGAGCTTACAAGGTTCTTTTTTGTAAGCTCTTGGAAGATTGGCTACATCAGGGGTGTGTGGCCTAATATGTGAAGGAACTCCTGCTACAAAAAAGCCTTGCCAATAATGTCAGCAGGCACTGAGGTGGAGCATCTGCCAGGTACCTGCGCACTTCCTTTCCCGCCTGCCTGGGACCTTTCCCTTGCCCTCTGGATTTCAAGAGTGCCGTATCCCCTGCTGGGAATAGTGTGTGGATGGTGACAGCTACAGTAGCAGAAAGGGCTTGCAGGTGGCTATGGGAGGAGTCCCAAGCAGGCAGGGGAAGGATGCAAAGGAGGTGGGGAACAGGGGTGGAATTCTAGCAGGAGCTCCTTTGCATATTAGGCCACACCCCCATGTAGCCACTCCTCCAAGAGCTTACAAAAAAGGGCCTTGTAAGCTCTTGGAGGACTGGTTACATCAGGGGTGTGTGGCCTAATATGCAAAGGAGATCCTGCTAGAATTCCACCCCCGGGGTATGTGGGTAGGGGCAGGAAGGAAGGGGTCCCGATAGAGGGCTAGGATTCCTCCCTCTTTCATTGCTTTTCTAAGTCAGGGTTGGCCAACGGTAGCTCTCCAGATGTTTTTTGCCTACAACTCCCAGCAGCCCCAGCCATTGGCCATGCTGGTTGGTGCTGATGGGAGCTGTAGGCAAAAAACATCTGGAGAGCTACCGTTGGCCACCCCTGCTCTAAGCTAAAGAGCCCCAAGCGTTTTAACCTTTCTTCCCAGGGCAAGTGTTCCAAACCTTGAATCATTCTAGTTGTCTCATCTCCCAGGAAGAACTGCTTTAGAAATAGGGTTGCCATCCTCCAGGGAGCACCTGGTGATCCCCTGCTATTCCAGTTGGCCTCCAGATGACCAAGATCAGTTCCCCTGGAGAATATGGCGACTTTGGAGGGTGACACTATGACATCATATCCTGTTGAAGTCCCTCCCTTCCCCAAACCCCACCCGCCTCAGACTCCACCCCCAAGATCTCTAGTCATTTTCCAGTCCAGGGCTCGGCACCCTATTTAGAAATGGCCAGGGCTCTTTTTTTGTAGCAGGAACTCCTTTGCATATTAGGCCACACCTCCCTTGATGTAACCAATCCTCCTGGAGCTGACAGCAGGTCCTGTTCTAAGAGCCTTGTAAGCTCCAGTAGAATTGGCTACATCAGGAAAGGTGTGGCCTCATATGCAAAAGAATTCCTGCTACAAAAAAAGCCCTGGAAATGGTTAATTTGGGGTAGAGAGCACATTGTGAGAATGTGACCACCCTTCAAACACGCCCATTTCTTTGCCACAGATCTGCCCTTTGTCACCAGTTTCCTGACAATCCTGGGGCACCCTTGGTTGAGTAGCGCACATCTATGTGTAACCAGGGCTGAACTAACAAATAAACCGAGTAGCCACTGGCCTATGGGCCCCCACACTCTTAGGGGCCCCAGGCCAGTTTGCCTCTCTCTGCAGCTTTGACAAAGGGGTTTTTGAGAAGGTGCCGGCAGGTGATATTAGGAGATAATTTGTGAGGGGGCCCCTACTATTTTGACTGTCTAAGGGCCTCCACAGGGTTTAATCCAGCACTGTGTGTAATGTATAAGTTGGTCCACCTTGTAAGATCAGCAAGTGGAATCAGCAAATGATCCTGGCAGAGCAAGGAGGAGAGGATTGTGCTGTGAAGTTTAGGACACAAAGTCATTCATTCTTGATAATCACTAGCCCACGTCTGGACAAGAGAAAGGCTGAGGCAGCAGTCAAAGCACAATAAAATATCTGTAGGGACTGCAGTTTAACGAATCCATCCTTTCCTGAAACGATTCCATTGCAGTCTTTTGCGAAACGCTCTTTCCTTTCCCTACCTCCATTTTGAAGCAGTTTGCCAGAAGGCCACGGACAGACAACCTTTATTGACGTATCAAAGAGAAAGATACGTTAAAAGTTTGAAATACAGTGAAAGAACAAAACAAGAAATAAACAAAATACATCGGTTAATAGATTCCCTGGTTTGAATTGCAAATTGAAGAAAACAGGGGAGACTACAGGTTATAAAAGGATTATAACCAGGGCAACTAGAATGATTCAAGGTTTGGAACACTTTCCCTATGAAGAAAGGTTAAAACGCTTGGGGCTCTTTAGCTTGGAGAAACGATGACTGAGGGGTGACATGAGAGAGGTTTACAGATTATGCATGGGATGGAGAAAGTAGAGAAAGAAGTCCTTTTCTCCCTTTCTCACCAAACAAGAACTCGTGGGCATTCGATGAAATTGCTGAGCAGAAAGGTTAAAACGGATAAAAGGAAGTACTTCTTCACCCAAAGAGTGATTAACATATGGAATTCACTGCCACAGGAGGTGGCGGCGGCTGCAAGCATGGCATCTTCAAGAGGGGATTGGATAAAAATATGGAGCAGAGGTCCATCAGTGACTATTAGCCACAGTGTCTCTTGTGTTCGGTGAGACGGGTGTTGACTACCCAACGCAGTATCAGCACCCGTCTCACCGAACACAAGAGACACTGTCGCTTGTTTCAGCCAGAAAAATCAGCTGTAGCTGAACATGCACTTCAAGAAGGAGACCACGTCATCCACTTTGAAAGAACTGAAGTCCTTTCTACGGTCTCACATTATCATACCCGCCTGAACAGAGAAGCTATTGAGATTTACAAACACCAGCACAATTTTAACAGAAAGGAAGAAGGCATTTTCATCCACCAATCTTGGTACCCAGCTCTGCAAAACACCCTACAGACTATAAATTGCAGAAAGTCTCAGAACAACCAGCAAATTCCACAGAACAATCAGCACAGTCAACAACCATCTTCCTTATCTTCAAACCTCTTCCAACCCTCCCAGCAATTAACACAGAACAATGGTCACATTCAACAGCCAGTTTCCTTATCACTACCCTTCCAGGAAGCCCCACCAAACAATGGGCACATCCACAAACCAATTGCCCTTTCATCACACCCCCTCCAGCCTAGAAATAGCAGCTTTCCAGCAGCCCTGGCCCCACTCAATGCACAGCAGCCAAGAAGGTCAGAGCGCCTGCTCCGGCTGCAACGCCACGGAGGATGTTCTCCGCAGCTGAGAACGAAACGTCTGGAAGGAAAACTTTCTCCAGTAGAACACGGCACTTGAGCCCGAAAGATTCTACAAACCCTAATATCTGGTTTGATTATCTGTTTGATTCGGAAGGTCACTGCTTTTTCCTTTATTGCTGGCTGGCTGTTTGTGAATCGCACAGGAGCAGATGAAGGGTGGCCCAATTCTAGTGGATGAGGCAGGGGGATTTGTTCTGAAAAGAAGGGACAGGAAGCAAGTCTGGAGGACGGTGCCAGCCAGGCGAGATGGAATGGAGCCAGGCAGAGGGCAGGCAATTCTGGACTGGGCCTCCTCCTACTTCGCAAAATCTGTTATGTTCTCTTATGAAAAGCGGTGACCCCGCCGGGATCCGCCTGACGGGCCGGACAGCTCTAAATGTGCGGTGCAGTTGTACATTTTCCGCAGGTCAGGCGCGCCGACCAAGGAGCTCGCGACCAGCCGGGTTTTTGCGCGGCTCATCCTTAACCTCCTTTGCACTTGTTAATAGACACTCTGCTGGCTGTCAGGGCAGGATAATGAAAATCAAGCCGAGCAAAGACCTCCAACCTCACTCCATCAGGGATAGTTATCATCTGCAAGGCTTAGCTGGAGCCAGCTGGTTCCACGATTCCATTTTTCAAAACAAAAGGTGACCAGTGGACGGCATTCTTCACCCGATTGTTGTGCAGCTGCCAAAACCGCTTCCCAGAAAGGTTCCTCTTCTATCCAGATTACTTTCCCTTCGGAATCGAGGAGTGATTTATTAGCTACGCAATAGGCAGCTCTGTAATCCATTACTTTGGAATTCATGAATATGTAAGGCGTAATAACGGATCACCGTTTCCCCTCCCTTCTCTTTTTCGTATGCTCCAGGAGGTTGGTTTCCAAATATGTTTTTGCTTATTGATGTCCCCTTGTGTTCTCCCTCGGTGAATGGGAATGCTGAGCATTTTTGAGTCCCGCAGAGTTTCTCAGGATCGAAAGAGCTGCTTCTCGGAGCCGTCCGTCTATTTTAGAAGTGGCAAGCATCATTTTCTTTGCCCCAACAAACACTCATTCCCAGTTCAAGCCACGTCAGGAGTTTCTAACCTTAAGAACATAAGAGAAGCCATGTTGGATCAGCCAATGGCCCATCCAGTCCAACACTCTGTGTCACATAAGAGAAGCCATGTTGGATCAGGCCAATGGCCCATCCAGTCCAACACTCTGTGTCACACAGTGGCCAATATATACATACACAAACACACAGTGGCTAATAGCCACTGATGGACCTCTGCTCCATATTTTTATCCAATCCTCTCTTGAAGCTGGCTATGCTTGTAACTGCCACCACCTCCTGTGGCAGTGAATTCCACATGTTAATCACCCTTTGGGTGAAGAAGTACTTCCTTTTATCCATTCTAACCCGACTGCTCGGCAATTTGATCGAATGCCCATGAGTTCTTGTATTGTGAGAAAGGGAGAAAAGTACTTCTTTCTCTACTTTCTCCATCCCAGGCATAATCTTATAAACCTCTATCATGTCACCCCGCAGTCGCCTTTCAGAGCTCTGTTGTACTAGGTTAGTGCAGAATGCTAGTATAGTATCACCTCCCAGTGCCAAATTTACTGGAAGATGGACGGCTGTGTTACTTGGACTGTAGCAGGAGAAAAGAGCAAGACCGATTCCCCACTAGCCTTCTGCCGCTCTCGCTCTCCTCTTCTCCATTAGGCTTCCATCAGATTTCACACTCTCTGCCCCGGGGCTGCAACTCACTTCCCTTCTTTCGTGCGGCAAACAGAAACCATTTTTTAGAGGATCTTGTGGGAGGGTAGGAGCTTTCTTGAGTCCAGAACTTTTGAGCAGGAATGCACAGGAATGCAGTTCCAGCTGGTTTGGCATCAGGGTGTGTGACCTAATATGCAAATGAGTTTCTGCTGGGCTTTGTCTGCAAAAAGCCTTGTGTGGAACAATGGTGACACCAGCAGGTGAGGCCTAATATGCAAATGAGTTCCTTTTGGGTGGGTTTTTCTACCAAAAACCAACAACAACACCCTGCCTGAGTCACTGGTCACTTCTTCAGACAGATCAAGATGGGTCGCTGTGTTAGAAGAAGAAGATATTGGATTTATATCCCGCCCTCCACTCCGAAGAGTCTCAGAGCGGCTCACAATCTCCTTTCCCTTCCTCCCCCTCAACAGACACCCTGTGAGGTAGATGAAGATATTGGATTTCTATCCCGCCCTCCACTCTGAAGAGTCTTAGAGCGGCCTACAATTTCCTTTCCCTTCCTCCCCCACAACAGACACCCTGTGAGGTAGATGAAGATATTGGATTTATATCCCGCCCTCCACTCCGAAGAGTCTCAGAGCTGCTCACAATCTCCTTTCCCTTCCTCCCCCTCAACAGACACCCTGTGAGGTGGGTGGAGCTGGAGTGGGCTCTCACAGCAGCTGCCCTTTCAAGGACAACCTCTGCCATGCTAGCAGGTGCAAGTGGAGGAGTGGGGAATCAAACCCAGTTCTCCCAGATAAGAGTCCGCACGCTTAACCATTACACCAAACTGGCTCTCTGTAGTCTGTCTGTAACAGTAGAAAAGAGCACCTTAACAATTATCAAAGTTTGTGGCAAGGGAGGGGGTATTTATTGCTGCCTGGAAGACGTAAGTCTTCCCCCAGAGACGCTATTGCAGTTTGGAGCACCCCTCCCACCCCACCCCTCCTGCCTCACCCCTCCTGCCCCACCCCTCCCACTCATATGACGAGGTCCTCAAAACGATGCTTGTGGCACCTGCTGACACCTTTCTTGGTGCCCACCAAATGTTTCTAGAAAGTACACAGGGACAGGTGGGGCTTTTCCCCAGGTTTCCAATTGGAGATTTATTTTCCTGTTCAGATTTAAAAACAAACAAACAAAAAAACCCATTGCTTTGGCAGCAGCTGCCATCACAGCACAAGAATCTTCACTGTGCGATTGAAGGTAAGCTGCGGCAGCCATTTTGTGGCTGGCTCCACCTTCCGCGGCAGCCATTTTGTGGCTGGGCTTACCACATGGTGTCAGAACTCTAGAGGGGCCCCAGACTCAAATGGGTTGGAAACTGCTGTTCTGTGGGATCAGCTCGCTTGTCTGATTGATTGACGGGCTTATTTTTTTCCTCAGGGAAGGCTACAACTACAACCTGTGTTACGCTCTACCCATTTTGTGCTAGTCCAGCTGCCCTTGAGTCAGGCTTGACCTTAAAGCCAAGGCAAAAGCCCTGAAGGCTCTCTCACCCTGAAAGAGGTAAGATCGGTTAAGCCGCATGTTTGCCTTACCCACGGTAAGCTAATAGAAGAGGATATTTACAAGACTTCCTTAAATGCTTAAATCTATTTTGTGGACAAAAGGATTTTAAGTTAATTTATTTTGCCGAGCGAATAGTTTAAGCAAGTTAGCATTTTGTTGACAGAATTATGATGAAATTCATTTTGTCTGCATAATTGATTGGGCAGATAGCAGAATGCGGCTCTCTCCCTGCCGTGGACCGTGCGCGGGATCTGTCAGACATCATTGCCTTGGCGCTCTCAAATCAGTCTGTCAACAAACCGAACACCAAATCCTTTTGTCCACAGCCCAGAGGGTAGGCGTTAATTGTCTGGGAATTGGATCCAAAGCCAAATTATCCTCTGTTGAGCATTGATAAAATTTTATTCTATGGATGAAGAACTCTCTCACTCGGCGAATGTTAATGTTACCGACAGAATCGCATCTGTGCCATGTTCCAGGAAAGCCCATGTGTCTTCCGCAACATCAGTTTGGTGTCGTGGTTTAGAGCGACGGACTCTAATCTGAAGAACTGGGCTTGATTCTCCACTCCTCCACATGCGGCCACCTGGGTGACCTTGGGTCAGTCACAATTCTCTCAGAGCTCTCTAAGCCCCACCTACCTCACTGGATGTCTGTAGTGGGGAGAGGAAGGGAAGGTGATTGTAAGCCACTCCAAGATTCCTGTCGGTAGTAAAGTATGATGTATAAAACCAACTCCTCCTCTGACAGCCAGTTTGGTGTAGTAGTTAAGTGTGCAAACTCTTATCTGGGAGAACCAGGTTTGATTCCCCCCTCCTCCACTTGCAGCTGCTGGAATGGCCTTGGGTCAGCCAGAGCTCTCTTATCTGGGAGAACCGGGTTTGATTCCCCACTCCTCCCCTTGCAGCTGCTGGAATGGCCTTGGGTCAGCCATAGCTCTTGTCATGCGTGGCCGCTCTAGGCGTTTATGGGAAAACTCTATGATTTTCTTGGATGCTCTAGCAATTTGGGAGGGAAAACTCTATGGTACAATAGGTGGGGAGGGACGGTGGCTCAGTGGTAGAGCATCTGCTTGGGAAGCAGAAGGTCCCAGGTTCAATCCCCAGCATCTCCAACTAAAAAGGGTCCAGGCAAGTAAGCATGAAAAATCTCAGCTTGAGACCCTGGAGAGCTGCTGCCAGTCTGAGTAGACAAGACTGACTGTGATGGACCTAGGAGGGTCTGATTCAGTAGAAGGCAGCTTCATATGTTCATTTACCACAGGGCACCTTCAAGCCTTGCTCAGATAAGGAAAGCTGTCACAGTGGGACATATAACTGAGGAACTATATTTGGAACGTATTAGTTTAAATGCAACAGTAAGGTATGAAATTAGATTACACAGCGTGAACTTTATTGCATACCTGCTTTGTGAAATGTAGCCACAGAAAGCTTTCTGCAACTGCCTATAAACTGACTGAGTGTTAATTAGGTCCCCTGATCTGAGAAGGCTCTCGGGGAGGGCTGTTAACACCCCAGTGAGCGTGGCCCACAGGCCAGGAAACACAGATGCCCAAATTGAACTGAGGAGAACCCAGCAGTTCAATTAGGAAGGTGGTTACCGTTTCCCGGCCATTCAGGCCACGCAACTAAGAGGGTATTGTCAAATTTGTTACCAGCAGGGCTTTTATTTTGAACAGGAATGCAGTTCCAGCAGGCTTGGTGTCAGGGGGTGTGGCCTAATACGCAAATGTGTTCCTGCTGGGCTTTTTCTACCAAAAAAGCCCTGGTTACCAGTTTTCGATTTGGCTTTTACATTTGTCTAAGGGATTGATCAAAATTAGGGTTGCCAGTTCTCCCTGGCAACTGGGAACGGCAGAGAGGCCAAGCCCCTGGGCGGAGTGGGGGTTCTCGTGCCTGGGAGGTTCCCAACTCACTGGCCCACATTGGGTCGGTGGGCAGAACCTCCCCCAATGTCACTAGTGCGATGACGTCACCCGCAAGTGATGTTGCGCGCCGGCCACTCTAGGCATTTCCGGGGAAACTCAATGGTTTTCGTGGACGCTCTAGCATTTTGGGATGAAAACTCTATGGTACAATAGGGTGGCCACAGGGGACTTGGCAAACCTACTTCTGAGACACTGGAGCGATCCCGTGGGGCATCAAGGTAGGAATGCCAATCCTCAGTTGGGGGCAGGGGATTCCCTGTTTTTTTTTTTTTAGTTAGAGGTTCCAAAATATCAGCACAGCATCCAGTGCCTCTCCCCAAAAGACCCTCCAAGTTTCAAGAAGATTGGATCAGGGGGTCCCATTCTATGATCCCCCAAGGAAGGTGCCCCTATCCTTCATTATTTCCAAAGGAGAGAAGGGATTTAAAAGGTGCACGGTGCCTTTAAGTGTGATGGCCAGAACTCCCTTTGGAGTTCAGTTATGCTTGTCACACCCTTGCCCCTAGTTCCACCCTCAATGTCTTCTGACTTCAGCCCCAAAGCATCCTGGCTCCACCCCCAAAGTCCCCAGATATTTCTTGAATTGGACCTGGCCACCCTACAAGGCACAGATTGGAAGCCTTCCAGTGAGTGGTGGACTGGCCAGGGTGTCAGCCTGCCCAATAGCAAGTGGGCCCTGTAGGCCCCTTAAACATTAGGCAATATGTTGAAAATATTAATGAGCTTTTAGTAGCTTGAAAGTGTAATAGAAGTCCCAATATTATTACTCTAATGCAGCTAAAATTTGCATTGCATTTAGGGTTGCCAGCCTCCAGGTGGGGCCCGAGGATCTCCTGCTTTTACAACTGATCTCCAGCTGGCAGAGATCAGCTCCCCTGGAGGAAATGCAATCTATATCTACATTTAGTATCTACTTAGGGTTGCCAAGTCCAATTCAAGAAATATCTGGGGACTTTGGGGATGGAGCCCAGAGACTTTGGGGGTGGAGCCAGGAGACATAGGGGGCAGAGCCAGGAAGAAGGGTGTGACAAGCATAATTGAATTCCAAGGAAGTGCTGGCCATTACATTTAAAGGGACAGCACACCTTTTTAAATGTCTTTCTTCCATAGGAAATAATGAAGGATAGGGGCACCTTTTTTGAGGGCTCATAGAATTGGACCCCCTGGTCCAACCGTTTTGAAACTTGGGGGGTACTTTGGGAAGAGGCACTAGATACTATACTGAAAATTCGGTGCCTCTACCTCAAATAACAGCTCCCCCAGAGCTCCCGAAACCTCCAGATCAATTCCCCATTATACCCTATGAGAATCGATCTCCACATAGGGAATAATAAAGTGCTCAGCAGACGTCTCCCCCCTCCATCGTTTCTGGAGACTCTGAAGTGAGGATTGGCCTCTCTACTCACGAGTTGCTGCCAACTTCTTCCAAGTAACACAGACACCCGATCCCAAGAGGAAGCCTTTCAATCGGAGACTGAAGCCTCCGGAGGTGGAAAGGCACATGGTCCTCTGGGGGAGGGGCTTTCCCTGCCGGCCAGCTGTCTGGGGGCAGGAAGGAGCCTGGGAAAGCAGAAGAACTCCCGCTGGGAGCTGGGGATTGGCAAGCCTATATCTACTGCATATTGCCGGTAATATGTACAACACATGTGCATTGTAGTTACTAAACACACACACACATTTATTTTGCAAAAGTTTTAATTGTACCTTTTTTCCACTTGTGCGTTTTTTGAAGATTTTCTTTCCTTCTTATACAAATCAAACGATAGCCTTGTCATTGTGGGGGGCCCCCCTTTGTCTCCTGGCAACCAGAATGTTTGGGCCCGGTCTGCTTCCAGGCCTTCCCTTCCAGCCAGATGTTACGAGGCATGAAGGACAAGAGTTGAGCAAGCAGATGAGAGACCGCAGCTGTGTTTCTCCTTGGGCTGCAGTGACTGGAGCCCCCAACGCGGCGGCAGCAGCAAGGGGGAGCCAGAATTGCAGCTGCTCTTTGCGGCGTACAAATCACGGCCTCCAAGGTTGGGGAAGAAGTAAGCGATTGAATCTGCCAAGCGCTCTGCCAACGAGCCGCGGTGGGTTGCCGAGGGCTCGGCATTGTCAGAGAAGACGAAGGACAAAGCCCAGAAAGGTGCCATGAAAAATTACTTTTAATATCCAAACAGCTCTTTTGGAGATTTTAAGGGGGGGGGGGAATGTTGTACAGATTCCCAATGTGTTTCGACAATCTTGCTCAGAGGAGATTTTTGAAAATCAGACACAAATGGATTCTCCTTCCACGTGCAGAGTTTTGTTTCCTCGTGTGGCTGAGGAAAAGTGTAATATAGCAGAGTTTTGCCCAGTCGTAGAAGAGTGAAGAAAATACATTTCCCAAGAAGTGGGAGGGTAGGGGGGGGGGATTCCAAGCAGGAACTCATTTGTATATTAAGCCACACCCCGTGATGGCACCATTGTTCCACACAGGGCTTTTTGGGTAGGAAAAGCCCTGCAGGGACTCATTTGCATATTGGGCCACACCCCCTGATGCTAAGCCAGCAGCTGCAAGTGGAGGAGTGGGGAATCAAACCCGGTTCTTCCAGATAAGAGTCCGTGCACTTAACCACTACACCAAATTGGTTCACTTCTGAACCTCACTACATGGCCTTGTAAGCGATCCTTTCCCATAATTACTCTTTCCCTCTGCTGGAAGGGACTTGGGTCAGCCATAGCTCTGGCAGGAGCTGTCCTTGAAAGAGCCAGTTTGGTGTAGTGGTTAAGTGCACAGACTCTTATCTGGGAGAACTGGGTTTGATTCCCCAGTCCTCCGCTTGGAGCTGCTGGAATGGCCTCAGGTCAGCCATAGCTCTGGCCGAGGTTGTCCTTGAAATGGTAGCTTCTGGGAGAGCTCTCTCAGCCCCACCCAGCTCACAGAGAGTCTGTTGTGGGGAAGGAAGATAAAGGAGATTTTGAGTCACTTTGAGATTCAGGATGTAGGGTGGGGTATTATAATCCCTGTGGCGGAACCGGCCCGATTCTGCCTTCAGACCCGGTCCCGTCAGCTCCCTATCGAGTCGCCAACTCCTGGAGGGAGCTATTTCTCCTCCTGCCCCTTGGGCGCGCTGCCACCACCTGCTCAGTCCCGGGGTTCAGATTGAGAGGAACAGGACTCCCAATCCCCCTCTTCAGCTGTGAGGCCAGGCCTCAAGGTCCTCTGCCACCCTGCACTTGGGTTTCACAGAGACCTCAGCGCTTCTTTGGGGCACCCCTGGAGGATTGGCACCTTATCCAACTGCATGCCTTCCCCCCTTCACCTGGGGCCCCCTTCTTAACACAGCGTGGTCTAAAGCAGTCTGGGGATCTATGTGGTACAGAGTTTGACTGCCAGCATTTAAACAGTAAAAATATGTTTATTTAAAAAGAGAAAAGGATAGGGAAAGAAAAACAAACCAAAAACAGTTGCATTTACAAAATTAGCACAGCACAGCACACCACAGCAAACAGCATAACAAAGAAAAGTTGATTATAAACGCATCCGGCTGGCCCTGATCTAAACTTGCCCTGTCTTGTGAATTACTTACTTAGTCTGCCTGCCTGGGGGCCCCCCAGGCAGGAGCCTCCATTGCTCACCACATGCTCGCTCGAGCCCCAGTTCAAATCTCGCTTCTCTTCCTGCCTAACACATGCAAGGAACACCAGCACTTCCTGCCTCTCTAGGAGATTTTCCCCCTAGCGTTGTTGGTTTGGCTCTGGAAGGGAGGGGGGGAGTGAGGGGAAGGCTACAAAGCCTGCTGAGGGATTTACTGACCCCTGCCAAATGAAGCACCACCACTGACTAAAATGGCGTTTCTCCACACTTCCCCCTCCTTAAATTCTGAGCCGGAGGGGTTGCCTCCTACAGAGGTGACCCCGTAGCAGAATCCAACCAAACAAGGAGAAACCCATTAACCAAAACATTACACAAACATTCAGGTATTTCTCCAATACTACACCAAGTCCCACAACCTAGGTGTCCATGTCCCTTCTGGACAACAAGTCGCATTGCTGCATTCAGAAGGAATGTCCAGTCTAAGATGTACTCCTCCATCTCCCAGGACCACCTCTGGAGTTTGGTGCTCTCCCTCCGTTGCTGCTGTTGCTGGGGTGAGTGGCCCATCAAAGGAGGAAATCCCTGGCCCCACATATGGGGTTGGAAACTGCCCAGTTTCCACACAGTTGCTTCTTCTTTATCCCTCATTGGTGGAATGTTCCCTCTGTCCACTCTGACCTCCCAGAAAACCACCTCTGGGGCTCCAAACAATTGCTGTCCCAGCTTCTTTTTGTCTCCTTCCTTCCTACCTCTATGCAACACCCTGGACCTCGCAGAGACTGGTTGTGGTACATTCACCTGCACCACTTTAACTGCCTTTCCCGTCTTCTCCATAGCCACCACATAAGTAGCCTCGTCTAGGTCATCCACAATCATATGGGGTCCCTCCCATTCCACTTTCCGTTCACCAGTATGAAGGGGCAGGAAAACCATCACCCTATCCCCTGTCTCAGCTTCTGGGAACTCCACTTTCTGGTCCCTTGCCACCTCACACAGTGGATCCAGCCTAGGGTCACTTTGAACCTCAGACAGGAACATTTCTGGCTCCCCCAGACTTCCTATCATCTGTTCCTTCAAGCCACCCCTAGTCCCACTGTTTCCAGAACACTCAGCCAAAGTTTGATCTGGGTTCTCCGCCCCCTCAGTTGGTTTTTCAGTGTCAGCCAACTGAGCTCCTTCCTGCCTGGAAGGCTCCACAGCATCCTGCTGCCCTTGCGGAAATTGGCACCCCTCTTCCCATTGGGCACACCCTCCTGCAGGGCTTGAGACAGGCTGGTCCTCCCCCTCCCTGGTTGGTGGTGAGGTGGCTTCCCTAAAGTTGCCTTCCTCCCCCCACCTTCCCCTGAGGGTTTGGCTTGGGTTCTCAGTCCCCTCGATTGGTTTTTCAGCACTACCCAACTGACCCCCTTCCTGCCTGGAAGGTCCCACAGCTTCCCAGGATTCCTGTCTGCCCTGCTTCAAGACGACCTGTTTTGAGAGCATCTCGGACGATCCCACTTCCTGATCCACAGCTACTTGGTGAACCGGTTCCAACCTAAGGCCGCTCCGGACCCCCTTCTGGAACCGCTCCCGTCCCCCCAAGCCTTCAGCTATGTGCTCCTCTGAGCCCACATTAGCCTTGCTGCTCTCAGAACCTCCTGTGAAATCTCCACTCTCCACCTCGGTCTCTTCAGCTTGCACATCCTTTACGCTAGACAGGTTCCCTTCCTTGCTAGGAACATCGACAGCCTCTTGCTGCACTTGGGGAAAGCTACACCCCTCTTCCCCTTGGGAACACCCTACTCCAGGGCTTGAGACAGGCTGGTCCTCCCCCTCCTGGGTGACTGCCCTCTCTTCGTCCTCAGTAACCTGGGCTATTTCCCCCTCCCTGATTGGTGGTGAGGTGGCTTCCCTAACGTTGCCTTCCTCCTCCCACTTTCCTCTGAGGGTTTGGCTGCGGGTTACAGCATTGATAGAGTACTGGCCAACCAACAAATCCTGGCCCAATAACACTGGAACTGTTTGTTCCTTCATTACCCCACATTCAGAATAGGATTTACCTTCTTGTGGAGCCAAACCCCTGAACTGCTTTCGGGAGTGGTCTGGCCCCAGTTTAAACCTTTTAAATACAGTGGCTTTATAGGCCGCAAAAGTTATCCCCCCATCTTCCATAGGCATGCTGTAATAGATGGCTGAAAGCTCTCCAGTCAGGTTGCTACAGAGGTAAGACATATAGTCCTCCTCTGCAATCCCCCACTGTTTGGCTGCCCTCTCAAAGTTGGAGAGGTATATGGAGGGGTCTTCTCCCTCTTGCTACACTGCAAAGTCCTTGGGGGTGACTTGGATCTCTTTGCTTAGTTCAGCTTCCAGACGTAGCACCTCAAGCTCATGGCGACGTTGCTCTTCCTGCTCCCGTCGGTGGATCTCAGCTCTCTCTCTTTCTTCCCGTCTGCGGATCTCAGCTTGTCTCAGCTCCCTCTCTCTTTCCTCCTGTCTGCGGATCTCAGCTTGTCTCAGCTCCCTCTCTGCTTGTCTTTCCTCTCTCTCTCGTTCCTCCTGTCTGAGGATCTCAGCTTTCTCTCTTTCCTCCCGTCTGCGGTCTCGGTCCGCCTCGATACGCATTCTCTCCAGTTCCAACTGTAGCCGCAAGATTGCTTCTGACTGGGTGGGGGCCACTTTTGCAAGTGCCCCTGCATGCTGATGATACTCCAAAAGGAGGTCTTTCATATCTACTACAGTCATGTTGTCACACTCCAGCTTGTGCTTTGCACACTCTTCCTGGAGCTGTGGCTTTGTCATCTTCAGGATTTCCCGCATCTTAGCACGCTCCATCCTAACTAGCTAAACTTTCCCTACTCCAGTTGACCCGAAAATAAAACAAAACCGCTGTTGCTTCCTCTGGGTGCTTGCACGCATCAAAAAAGCAAAAATGCCTGGCCAATCAAGTTCTCTGTTTGTTCTCATCCCACCGCTGCCTCCAAGTGTGGCGGAACCGGCCCGATTCTGCCTTCAGACCCGGTCCCGTCAGCTCCCTATCGAGTTGCCAACTCCTGGAGGGAGCTATTTCTCCTCCTGCCCCTTGGGCGCGCTGCCACCACCTGCTCAGTCCCGGGGTTCAGATTGAGAGGAACAGGACTCCCAATCCCCCTCTTCAGCTGTGAGGCCAGGCCTCAAGGTCCTCTGCCACCCTGCACTTGGGTTTCACAGAGACCTCAGCGCTTCTTTGGGGCATCCCTGGAGGATTGGCACCTTATCCAACTGCATGCCTTCCCCCCTTCACCTGGGGCCCCCTTCTTAACACAGCGTGGTCTAAAGCGGTCTGGGGATCTATGTGGTACAGAGTTTGACTGCCAGCATTTAAACAGTAAAAATATGTTTATTTAAAAAGAGAAAAGGATAGGGAAAGAAAAACAAACCAAAAACAGTTGCATTTACAAAATTAGCACAGCACAGCACACCACAGCAAACAGCATAACAAAGAAAAGTTGATTATAAACGCATCCGGCTGGCCCTGATCTAAACTTGCCCTGTCTTGTGAATTACTTACTTAGTCTGCCTGCCTGGGGGCCCCCCAGGCAGGAGCCTCCATTGCTCACCACATGCTCGCTCGAGCCCCAGTTCAAATCTCGCTTCTCTTCCTGCCTAACACATGCAAGGAACACCAGCACTTCCTGCCTCTCTAGGAGATTTTCCCCCTAGCGTTGTTGGTTTGGCTCTGGAAGGGAGGGGGGGAGTGAGGGGAAGGCTACAAAGCCTGCTGAGGGATTTACTGACCCCTGCCAAATGAAGCACCACCACTGACTAAAATGGCGTTTCTCCACAATCCCAATATCATCGACTTCTTATCTGGGAGAACCAGGTTTGATTCCCCACTCCTCCACTTGCAGCTGCCGGAATGGCCTTGGGTCAGCCATAGCTCTCTTATCTGGGAGAACCAGGTCTGATTCCCCACTCCTCCACTTGCACCTGCTGGAATGGCCTTGGGTCAGCCTTAGCTCTCTTATCTGGGAGAACCGGGTTTGATTCCCCACTCTCCACTTGCAGCTGCTGCAATGGCCTTGGGTCAGGCAGAGCTCTCTTATCTGGGAGAACCGGGTTTGATTCCCCATGCCTCCACTTGCAGCTGCTGGAATGGCCTTGAGTCAGCCATAGCTCTTGTAGGAGTTGTCCTTGAAAGGCCAGCTTCTGTCAGAGCTCTCTCAGCCCCAGCCACTTCCCGCTAGAATTCCACCCCCGCACACACCTTTATTGGAACATCAATTCTAGGGGGGTCTCCAGGTTGTGCCTGGAGGTTGGCAAACAGAGGCATTCCCTCACAGCCCTGGAAGGGATGACATCGGCCGTCCTTGGCCCGTTCCAACACGGTTCCATCCGTGTGACGCTTCAGCATCTGCTTTTTTTGCCACGGCGTAGAAAGTTAATCATAATTGCTTGCCGATTACCTTATGCTCCCCTTCCATCTGTTTCTTTTCTCACACTGGTGTTCCGTTGCCGCTTCTCGCATGCAGAAATCCTCTGGAGCAGAAATTATGCTTGGGGTTGTTTGTGTACAGTTGCTAGGGCCAAAAGGCCCAGCCTGGAGACTTGGCCCCTCTCCCTCTGGCAGATTCATAATGAAATTAATTGGGTTGGGGGAGGGAGCTAATTGAGGCTTCCTAGCTCAGGTGGAATCTGGGCAGGTTTCACTTAAAGAACTGGTTGCACCTTGAGGCCGCAGGGTTTCTCCGCGATCCTGTGTAGCGCCTGGCTTGAATTGCAGCGGATGACAGAGATTGGTTCCCCTGCAGAAAGTGGCTGCTTCAGAAGGTGGACGCTGTGGCTTTGCACCTTGCTTAGGTCCCCTTGGGGGTTCTGCAGCATCCATGAAGTGCTGGTTAGTGTTGCCAGGCTCCATTTGGTGGCTGGAGAATGAGGGTTACAACTGATCTCCCAGTCGGGTTGCCTGGTTCCCTGCGGTTTCCGGCAGGGGGCTGTTTTTGTGTGCGGGCAGTGATGTCACTTGGGAATGATGTTGTTGCGCCGGCCACATCGCTCGCCAGCCGCTCTAGGAGCATCCGGGAAAACTCTATGGTTTTCCTAGATGCTCTAACAATTTGCTAGAGTGTCTGAGAAAAACCAATGCAGAGACCAGTTCCTAGGGATGCCATTCCCAACTTGGGGATGAGGGAATCCCCCAATTTGGGGGCCTCTGCTCTGCCACCGGCCAGCTGGTCAGAGGGGGGGTGGGAATTCCATTCCCAAATGTAACATAATGACATCACAAGGAAGTGATGTCATCACATTGCCAATACCGTGCAGCAGCGCTTTGACATTTTGCACAAAACTTTTGCCCAAAATACCAGAGTGTCACCAGGTGGTGTCTCCGGCATGATGACGTCTCTTCCACAGGATATTTCATCATGCACACATTGCATGCTCCCCCTCACTCCTGGAAAGTCCCTCCCCCAGTTGCATCTAGCAATCCTATCAGTTCCCCTGGAGAAAACGGCAGCTCTGGAAAGAGTGGCCTCTATGGCAGTCAGCTCCTGTGAGATCCCTCGTATCTCCAAACCCTACCTTCCCCAGGTGCCAACCTCCAGTAATTCCCCAACCCAGAGCTGACAACCCAAAGGGGCAGCCATCTGCCCTCTGATTTGGGTCTTCCACAAGTTGGCAGCCCTACCCTGAGGGTTTATTTCCTCAGCCTAAAAATATTTTTAGGTGCCTAGAACTTTCTTTATTTTGAAAAATGTGCATGCCACCTTTCCAGAGGCTTGCTCGAGTGTGCAATGGTCAAACTTTCGGGGCAGGGGGTGGACTGAGGGCCACTGTTCGTTATAATTGAGCTGGAACATTTCCTTGACTAACGGCTTAGAGTAATCTGTTGAAAACCGTCTGCGCAATTAAAACGGACCCGGTTGTGGAATGGTTTCTTTTTCGTGACATTTAAGTTTCCCCCAGACAGGGACTAAGAGCCGGTTTTTAAATGTCTTCTTGCGCTTTCGCCACCAAGGAATGTTTTCTGACTTAGGCACCGCATGAGTCTGACCTACCCACCATTCCCTCTAGATGGGGACCCTGGGTCTCCAAATATCACAGATCGGATCTGATTCACCCCCTAAAGATTTGGGGGATTTATTTATTCATAAGATTTGATTTGTCTTTCCGCCTTCAAGTTTTTTTTTTTTTTAAATGCTCAGGGTATAATATCAAATCAATAAAAACAAGAATTTATTTCCAATGATTAAAAAAAGCCAGGGTAACAGAATGAGTAACAAGGACAACGATAAAACGGCAGTGCTTAATAGCCCATTGAAATGCAGTTTTAAAACCCTGGAACCATTAAAAACAGCCATATTAAAAATATTTTAAAATCCGGCATTGATAAAAACCTTGTTGGGGGGGAGAGAGAGTTGTCAGAGAGAGGGAAAGAGAGAATACATATTCTCCCTCTGCATATAAAATCAAACATCTCCTGTTGCCTGCCATCTCTCCAAGCTGGTGTAGGGGCTAAGCGGGCAGACTCATCTGGGAGAACCGGGTTTGATTCCCTGCTCCTCCACTTGCAGCTGCTGGAATAGCCTTGGGTCAGCCAGAGCTCTCGTAGAAGTTGTCCTTGAAAGGACATGTCTATGAGAGCTCTCTCAGCCCCACCCACCTCACAGGGTGTCTGATGTGGGGGAGGAAGATAAAGGAGATTGTGAGCCGCTCTGAGACTCTGAGATTCAGAGTGGAGGGCGGGATATAAATCCAATACCACCACCACCACCACCTCCTCCTTCTCCTCCTTCCTTCTTCCTTCAATACAACTGGTCTCCAGAATACATCCATAACTTGTCATTTATTTAAACCATCTACAGAAAATGGCTGTCTTGGATGGTAGACAGTATGGCAATGTACCCTACCAAGCTCCCTCTCCCCACACTGTCTCAGAAAAATCTCCAGGTGTTTTTGAATCTGGAGTTGGCTGTTACTTCACTTCCGGTGAAAACCGGAAGTGTTTTACATTAGAGAAAATGATCAGGTGACACATGATTGAGTCATATTTCCAGAAGGAGAAGACCTTACCCTGTCATGTCTTGAGAAGCTATGAAGTCCCACCATGTGACATGGGTCATCCCCATGGAAATCTAGTTTCTGTTGGTCATAAACAATACTCCTGTGGTCTCTTGAATCTCTCACTTTAGGAGTGGGTGTTTTTGTACACCCTGTTGCTATTTTATCACTGCCTCAGATTCTCTGTCTTTAAAATAACACACGTGAGAAAGAAATTTGGGGGGACTTTTTTGCTTCTCCCATTTTATACAGTGAAATGCTGTGGACACTGGAACAGGGAATTACTAAAGGCACAAGAGAGGTGTTGGACACGGACTTCTGGGATCCCGGATTCAAATCACTGATGTAAGCAAAAAATAGCTGGTGTTGAACTTTAGTGTAGCCTCATTTAAGATGATTTATGCTTTTAATTTCCTTAACGTCTCTAAATTGTAAATTAATGGGACACGGGTGCCTTTTCGTATTACAGTACCTGGGGAAAAAAAGACGCCCGGTTGATTCGACTGAGCGCCTTTATTTTGTAAAAGGGTGGAAAAAATGGTTCTGTTTTTTATCTCTGAGAGCAATCCACACGTTGGGCAACCTGATCAATGGCTGACGAGCTCGATTCCGGCGGGCTCATTTTGTCTTGGCCCAAGATTTCATCCATCATGCTCCCTCTCCTTGTCAACGCAGCCAAGGAACCTCCACTTGATAATGAAGAGGCACACATGTTTGGGAACAAATGTAGTTCATTAGGGAGACAGATAGCCCGGCCGGTTGGGCAGGAGTGGCGTACAGGCAGCTGGCTGAGAAAAGAGAATGCGGCTGCGCAAACCCGCTAACGGATCTCGACGACAAAGCAAGCGGCACATCTCATGAAGGCAGTGACGTGTAGCTTCTCTTTTTAAAGAGCGGCGCTTCAACTCAAGCTGGCTTGAAGCCATATATCACCATCCAAAAGCCTTATGTTTAACGCCTTATGTTTAACACTGCGATCCAGCTCACAAAACCTTCTGGAGGTACCTGGGCCAAAGGAGGCCAAACTAAAAATAACCAGAGAACAGGCCTTCTCTATAAAAGCACCCCAATGGTGGAACCAGCTGCTGGAAGAGGTGCGGGCCCTTCGGGACATTAGCCAATTCCGTAGGGCGTGCAAAACCGCCCTCTTCCGGCTAGCCTTCCAAGATGGAACCTGAAATAAACACCATGCCATCACTAACATCAATAATTGAGATAGCCATAAGATGAGATTATTTTAGATTGATTTTAGACTTTTATATTATGTAAACTTAATGGTAAATTTTAAATGGTATAGAAATGTATAATTGTTTTATTGTTCAACATGGCTTTTGCCACACCCTGTAAGCCGCCCTGAGCCTGCCCCGGCGGGGAGGGCGGGGTATAAATAAAATTTTATTATTATTTATTATTATTATTATTATTATAGATGTTTTTTGGGGGGGCTGTATACGTTTACCCAGGTGTAAGGGACAGGATCTCCACACATGCTCCAAAGAGTTCTTCCTTATTATTGGTTGGTATGTTCCAAAGATTGAGCCCTGTGGCGCAGAGTGGTAAGCTGCAGTACTCTAGTCCAAGCTCTGCTCATAACCTGAACATAAGAACATAAGAGAAGAAGCCATGTTGGATCAGGCCAGTGGCCCATCCAGTCCAACACTCTGTGTCACACAGTGGCCATAAAACCCAGGTGCCATCAGGAGGTCCACCAGTGGGGCCAGGACACTAGAAGCCCTCCCACTGTTGACCTTCCCAAGCACCAAGAATGCAGAGTATCACTGCTCCAGACAGAGAGTTCCAAGAATACGCTGTGGCTAATATCCACTGGTGGACCTCTGCTCCAATTCCATTCAAACCTGAGTTTGATTCCAGTGGGTTCAAGTAGCTGGCTCAAGGTTGACTCAGCTTTCCATCCTTCTGAGGTCAGTAAAAGGAGTCCCCAGCTTGCTGGGGGTAAAGTAAATATGACTGGGGAAGGCAATGGCAAACCACCCTGTAAAAAGTCTGCCAAGAAGACATCATGATGCGATGTCATCCCATGGGTGCTTGCACAGGAGACTTCCTTTACCTTTTTTTTACTGTTCTAAAGCTAGCCAGATCTCATCAGAACTTGGAAGCTAAACAGGATTGGCTCTGGTTGGTATTTGGATGGGAGACCACCAAGGAAGTCTAGAGTGCAAAGGCAGGCAGCAGCAAACCCACCTCTGAATCTCTGTTGCCCTGAAAACACTATGAGGGGGGTCACCATAAATGACTGTAACTTGATGACAGTTTCCACCATCACCATGTTCCAAAGACGTGGCATTAGAATTAGAAGAAGAAGACTGCAATTTTATTCCTCGCCCTTCTTTCTGAATCAGAGTCTCCAAGTGGCTTGCAATTTCTTTTATCGGTTTTCAAAAAGTTTTATTAGTTTCCACAAGAGATTTCTAAGATCTTGGGATATGAATTTAACAAAGTTGCAGAGACTTTTCTGTTGGGATTACAAATGGAAAAATTTCCAAAAGAAGACAGGACTTTAATCTGGTACTTGCTCTCAGCTGCTAGGACACTGTATGCGCAGTTGTGGAAGCAAGAAAAAATACCAGAGAAATGGGATTGGATTGTAAAAGTTATGACATGGAGTGAAATGGACAAGTTAACAAGAACCTTAAGAGACTATGATTCAGAAGTATTTAAGATGGAATGGAAAAAGTTCAGATGATACGTAGAAAAAGAGTGGAAAATAAAAGGACATTGGCCAATTTTTGATAATGACTAAGTATAAGAGGGAGGAGGATATGAATTTTGGTTTTTATTAATTAAGGGTACCTTTAATAATAATGTTTTAAGTATAGTACACAGGCAGGGGTCAAGTAACGGGGGGAGGGGTAGGTAGAAAGTAATATATGGGATAGAGGAAAAAAGTAGTTATTAATGATGTAAGAAATTGAATATACTACCATACGTTACTAATAAAAAATGTTTGAAACCTAAAAAGTTTTATTAGTTTCAGGGGGAAAAAAAAGATAGGAAATAGGGGAGATAAAAAGCACAATTCATTCTGACCTTATTTTGCATAAAAAAAAACTTTCAAAGGTTTTTTCTACAAGGTTAATTCTACAATATTTTCTTTACATGAATTGTCCCATATTATTTTGTCTAAACTGTACATAATCCATTTTAAAATTGTATAGTATAAGTCTTTTCAAATTCAAATTTTCAAATTAAGTCAAATTAAGCCGCAAGGCTTCACTCCACTCCACTTTTGTTTTAATCTAATAATTTTGACAATTCCAGTAAAGGTAAATTTTATAGTATAAAATACAGGAAGAAAGAGAAAAAAATCAGATCACACCAGCAATCTCCTTTATTTTCTTCCTCCACAACAGACACCCTGTGTGGTAGATGGGGCTGAGAGAGCTCTCCCAGAAGCTGCCCTTTCAAGGACAGCTCTGCAAGAGCTATGGCTGACCCAAGGCCATTCCAGCAGCTGCAAGTGGAGGAGTGGGAAATCAAACCTGGTTTTCCCAGATAAGAGTCCGTGCACTTAACCACTACACCAGACTGGCTCTCTATGGCTATCCCAAGGCCATTCTAGCAGCTGCAAGTGGAGGAGTGGGGAATCAAACCTGGTTCTCCCAGATAAGAGTCCACGCACTTAACCACTACACCAGACTGGCTCTTTCAAGGACAACTCCTGCGAGAGCTATGGCTAACCCAAGGCCATTCCAGCAGCTGCAAGTGGAGGAGGGGGGAATCAAACCTGGTTCTCCCAGATAAGAGTCCGCACACTTAACCACTATACCAAACTGGCTCTCTGTAGAGAGTTTGAGCTTTGGGTTACAAGCCGTGCCTGTGCTAACTTGGAAAGGGGGTCACTTTCTGTGTCTTCTAACTATAGAGACACCATGACAGCTTCCGTTGGTAGACCACCGGATTGATCAAACAATCTGAACCCCTGTCTGCCCCACTCCCTTCAGAAGCTGATGGAGGGCTTTGCTGATATAATTCTCAGCCACAATTAGCGACCATCAAAGGACAACTCTCGGTGGCCCAAGTGATATCCAAGGACACCTTCAGAGAAGGGAGGAGGGTGATGTCTCTCTTTCCTAATTGAACGGGACAGTTAATTGATCACGGAGCTATTGTCAGAGTTCCCGTTACCATGAAAATGCATATCTTCGTCACCCAGGAATACTTGGCAGTTAGTAGAGCTGCTGCAAGAGAATCCATTAATACTGCAATGTAATTTCCCCGCCGCCGCCATTTCTGAACGGTGTATCCTTGATTTTTGCACCGCTCGCTGTCCCCGCTGATTTGGAACCGCCGGCATCTTGCAGAAATCAAAACAGCTGTTTCAGAAAAGACATAAAAATGAGAGCGCATCTATTGGTGCAGGGTCTGAGCAGTTAGGCAGCTGACAGAACAAGACAGCTGATAGCCTAAAAGGATAACTCACAGCCATCAAAACATATTACCAAACTTATTTTTGTGTATTTATTGCTTTCAACAACTGAAGTGCCACCTTGTGGTTTTCGGGTTTCTTCGAGTGGGAATCAGCGTGGGTAGTAGTGGCAATTGTGAGGCAAAGAGCAACAAAATATAAGAAGTAGAAAAGATCCAGAGTCCAGTAAGAGCTTAAAGATTACCAAAAGTTGTGGCCGGGGAGGAGCTTTCACTGCTCACTTCTTCAGAGACAGCTAGAACGTGAGTTCATCTGTCTTTATATCTTGGAGAATGCAGCGATTTCAGAAATCCAAATGACACTAGCAGGCAAATGACAATAGCAGGTGGATGACAACAGCAGGCATGACTGGATTACATGTGACACGCAGAGGAGTAGTAGGCATGGAAAAATCAGCACAGATCATGAGACAGGAAACCTAGGTCTTGGTTCAGTCCAGGAGGACACATTATCTTGAACAGGGAAGTCAAATTCATTTGTTATGAGGGCCAGATCTGGCATGAATGAGACCTTGTCGGGCTGGGCCATGTATGTCATCAAATGTAATGCCAGGTAGCAGAGATATAAACTTTTAAAAGGACACAAACCAATATCATTAGAGATTTTTTTGAAGTCAAAATATGCTTAAAAGATTAGCTCTCTTGCAATATTTTGTTTATTTAACAGTATCTGATAACTGTTGCTCTGAATCATTGCATCAAAATCTGGAGACAATGTCTGTGCTGTAGCAATTTTGAGTATTTTGTTCTGGTGTTGTTGAGGTGTGTGTCTCTAAGTTGCAAACCTATTTTTGATGTATTGGCATTCATTACAGAAATCTCATGGTCAATGCTTTGAGTCTAAGACCCAGGGGGAAACATGAAATGGCTGGGCATTGTAAACTTTTGTACGTAAGTTGCTTCATGTGCTGGTCAGCCAATGGAGAAAACAGGCTTTGATCTGTAGTTTCTGTGCGATTGAGCAAGCCTGGCAAAGCAAGCTGTGAGGTAAAAGGAAGCAAGAGAGAGAAAGAAGGAAGCAGATGACAGTGAGTTGCTTGCGGGCTTGATAGGAGCCCTCCGGGGGCTTGATCTGGACCTTGGGCTGTACATTTGACTCCCCTGGCTGTGCATTTGACTCATTAGCAATCGCAATTCAGCAATCTCTCTTCCTAATCTCTCCTTTGTAAGAGAATTGCTACTCTGAGGTCAGCAGCTGAATGTTCTGGAATATTTCTGAATGTTGCAAGTTTCTCATGTCAGACTTATGTCCATTTATTCTTTGTCACTGGGACTGGCCTGTGTGTCCAATGTAGAGGGTGGAAGGGCATTGCTGGCGTGTGATGAGGAGGGCAGTGTTTGGAGAGTTGTAAGGTATAAAGCCACAGAGTCTCCAAAGCTGACATTTTCTGCACGGGAAACAATCTCTCTGGTCAGAAGGTCAGTTATAATTCTGGGAGATCCCCAAGCCTTGCCTGGAGGCTGGCAACACTATTAATTTCTTCTACGTAAGGAGCAAAGGATGGCGCTAACAACATGGATGCCTCCGTTTGTCTTAAGCAATGTGAGGAGTGTTGGAGTGAGTGACTCAGCATGTCTGGACAGTAGGGAGTCTTTACGTCACTCTGAATGCATATAGGTGCTCTTTGCTTGAATGGGATGCCTCCCTTTGTCTTAACCTGGGAGCTGCCCTCTGACCCCTCCTCTATCTCACTTTGTCCCCCCCCTCTCTTTACATGGCCTTCCATGTCTCTGTAGGTCTCTCCTCTAGAGGCAATGCCCTCATACTCACACACACATAATGACCAAGGGTCTGCTTCAGAGAGCCAGTTTGGTGTAATGGTTAAGTGTGCGGACTCTTATCTGGGAGAACCAGGTTTGATTCCCCACTCCTCCACTTGCACCTGCTGGAACGGCCTTGGGTCAGCCGTAGCTCTCGTAGGAGTTGTACTTGAAAGGGCAGCTTCCAGGAGAGCTTTCTCAGCCCCACCTACCTCACAGGATGTCTGCTGTAGGGGAGGAAGGTAAAGGAGATAGTGACCGCTCTGGGACTCTGAGATTCAGCGTATAGGGCGGGATATAAATCCAATATCATCATCATCATCATCATCATCATCATCATCACCTTCTTCTTCTAATTTTTCTTCTTTAGTATAAGGCAGCTTCATCTGTGTTCATATGAGGTGGAACGTGTGGGACAGACACCCCACCCCCCATTTACCAGGTGTTGGTCTCATTTGTAAAGTGAGCACATGTTGGCTCTTTCTTATGACAGAGAAATTAACCCAAAGCAACTCCACTTTGTGTGCCTTACAACTGAAAAAGGCTTATTGGCCCTGTTCACACAGTGTGTTGAGTCCGTGTTAAACTGACCTGGTTCTCTTCCGAATATCTTTGTTCCGGATATTATCGATCAGACTGCCATACTGCAATTCGAATCATACCATACCATACCATACCATACCATACCATACCATACCATACCATACCATACCATACCATACCATACCATACCATACCATACCATACCATACCATACCATACCATACCATACCATACCATACCATACCATACCATACCATACCTTTAATGGCATAACAGTTGCAAATAAAAATACACAGAATATAAAAATTTAAAAGTTGGAGATAAAATCAAAATGAAAACGAGCTTACAGATGCATTCAGACATGGTCAGATTTAAATTTAAGGATGTCAGCTAAAAATGATGCAACAGCCTCGCTAACCTCCCCCTCAGTATCGTTCAATAAATAATAACAGGGTGGCAGTATAGACAAATCTGGGGAGAAAGAAAGCTTGCAAAATAAATCTTTATGGAGACTATGATAAAAGGAACAATCAAGCAATATATGCTGAACTGAGTCGGGAATATTCGCTCCACAGGAACAGATTCTGTCGCCTAAAGGGACTCGATATCTCCCTTGTAAAACTTTGGAGGGAAACGCATTTAGTCTAGCCAACATAAATGCCCTGCGATGACTTGGAATGGTTAAGTCTGATAGATAATGGGGCATTTTGCCGCAGAAAGAATAAAAACCTAAGGAAGCTGGGGAGCAAATATAAGGGTCTGTTGGCCATAGTTTCGTTTCCTCCAACTCCCACAGTCTCCATTTAATACATCTGAAGATGTATCATCATCATCATCATCATCATCATCATCATCATCATCATCATCATCATCATCATCATCATCACCTTCTTCTAATTTTTCTTCTTCAGTATAAGGCAGCTTCACCTGTGTTCATGTGAAGTGGAACGTGTGGGGCAAACCCCCTCAATTTACCAGGTGTTGGTCTCATTTGTAAAATGAGCACATGTTGGCTCTTTCTTATGACAGAGAAATTAACCAAAAGCAACTCCACTTTGTGTGCCTTACAACTGAAAAAGGCTTATTGGCTCTGTTCACACAGCGTGTTGAATCTGTGTTAAACTGACCCGGTTCTCTTCTGAATATCTTTGTTCCGGATATTATCAATCAGGCTGCCATACTGCAATTCAAATCACTCTGCAGTGAAAACATCTTCTGCTGTCCACACGACGGCACCATGCAGTTCTTTTTTTCTTCCACTATTATGCACATGCGTGCATTATGCGCATATGCGCATGCACATAGTTTAAAACATTATGTGGTTATACGGTTATGAGCATATCTCTTAAGTAGTAAAAAAAAATGGTGACCATAAACCAGATGTCTGAGGCTCCTTTTGCTCTGGGACAGCCTTCAGACATCCGGAAATTGGTTAATATCGCAGCAGAACTATCCAGACGGAGAAAACTACGAGGTGAAACCGGAGAACTCAAAACACACCGCAAAGGAGCAGGTAACAAAATAATCCGGTCCCGAGAAGGATTGGGAGGGGGGCTACCACGAGTTAATCCCAGAAGGCAGATGTTGCTGTCTGATCAGCCACTTTAAATCCGGAAGGAAACAGCAGCGACATCTGATTATACTGTGTGTCTGAACAGGGCCAGTATGTCCTAAATTCCTGGACCTTGCCTGAATTCCGCTGATGTCATAAATGCTGCTGGCCTCATTAGGTGATGTTACCTTAAGAATGTATGTCCCTGATTTCAAGTCGATTTAGTTCTGTACACAGTAAGATATAAAAGTGCCTGGTGATGTCTGTTTTGAGCCTAACCTAAGACAGGAAGTTAGAACATGAAGACGTAACCCATGAACTGTTGCCTGCATAAATGCCTGGGTTAGGGTACCTTTGTAACCAAATGTTAATGTGCGTTAAAGAAATTCAGGGGGGTTTTTTGTAGCAGGAACTCCTTTGCATATTAGGCCACACACCCCTGATGTAGCCAATCCTCCGAGAGCTTACAAGGCTCTTAGTACAGGGCCTCCTGTAAGCTCTTGGAGTCTAATATGCAGTCTAATATGCAAATGAGTTCCTGCTGCAAAAAAAAAAAAGCCCTGAAGAAATATAATTGGAGAAAGTAGTAAATAATAGGGATGGGCACAGACTAAAACGAACTAAAACCTGGCCCGGACTTTACCTTGTTGGAGGTTCGAACAGTTCGGTTTGAAAGTCACATGTTCGGACCAGGAAGTCTCCGAACTTTCTGCCTGGTTTGGAACCTCTTGGCAAAGAAACTCCGCCCATGGAGTTTCGTCCTGAAAAGTGGGTATGATTGGGATATTTCCAGCCATCGAGGGACCAGTAGTGACAGTCTGAAGATGACAGGCAAGTCTGACTTCCAATGACAGGCATCGATCTGACTTCCTCAGGATGGGGTGGGGAAACTGTATATAATCACTGGAAGCGCATTCCTCTCTTTGCATCTGGTTTTTGTGAGGACCTGTCTATGGCCGAGGACCTGTCTATCTTAGGAACTGTTTCTCCCCATGTGTTCCCCAGAAGGTACTCAGATCTGGATCGCAGAATTTACTGTCAATCCCCGGGCCGGAGGCGAGACTGAAGGCTACCAGAGAGAGAGCCTTCTCAATTGCGGCCCCCCCACTGGTGGAATCAACTCCCAGAAGATGTAAGGGCCTTGCGGGACCTTGCCCAGTTCCGCAAGGCCTGTAAAACAGCTCTATTTCGACTTGCCTTTAGTTAAAGTACAGTATAAATAGATGCACAGTCATCGCTGAACTTAATAGTACCAACACTAGCGCCAAAATTGTTCTAGATTGTTTTAACTTGTTTTAAATGGTATGATCGGCGACAATTATTGTTAATTTTAATTGTTTGCTATTGTTTTATTGTCTGAGTTTGACTGTTGTTAGCTGCCCTGAGCCTGCTTCGGCGGGGAGGGTGGGATATAAATGCAATAAATAAATAAATAAATTGCGTGTGAAAGAATATCTTTTGGTGGACTGAGGGGGGGGGGGAGAGAATTACTGGAGTAGGTGGAGAAACCTGTTGAATCTCCTGGCCTCTATACAAACTGCCAGAGTAAAAGCATCACCTCTTTCTTTTTTCTCCTTTCCTTGCATTCGGAGCTACATTTCTCTCCCCCCACCGCCGTCTTTTTCTTCGCTGTGAGGAGTGGGAAACATGGATAGATTTTTTTCATTTAAAACATGTTTTTGATTTGATTTGGGGGTGGACTGTGCACTTTTGCGGGTTCTGAAAACTGCCCTTTTCTCTGCATGCTGGCTGTGGGGTCCCCTTTCTGCTCCTCCAAAAAGCACCCCGTTTCTTCCTGCATCGCTTGAGTCTCTGCCTGGGGGGGTATCCTCTCTCCTCTCCCACTCAGGCAGCCAAACTACCTACAGATTTCTGGGAGGCTTGGCTAACTGCCATCTTCCCTGGCTGTGGGGTCCCCTTGCTGCTCCTGCAAAAAAGCATCCTTTCTCCTCTCCCACATATCCCCACACATTCCCTTAGCTAGCCCACCAGTGCCCCCTCCCACAGCTGGGCAGTGAGTCCCGGTTGCCAGGCTTGGTTGTCCCTTTCACCTTCCCAGGTAGGATGGAAGGCTTGGTCCCCATCAGTCATCATGTCACCAGGGCTGGGTGGCTAGTCCCAGGGAGACACAGCCACCTGCAGCCCTGTGGGTGGTTCCTTGGGAGGTCCTCTGGGAGTCTGATGCCCGTAGCTTAACCAGGTTCACACTGTAGTGTCTCAAACTGACGCTGGACAACTCCCCCCAAAACAGTTTCCTGGAGGCGCTTTGCTTGGTGGTCTGCTACTTGGATCCCCCCCCCCCCAAATCTGACATGCATGTAACATGTGGCCACATGGAGGGTCACCCCAGGGAGGAATTGTTTGCGTTGAAGGCCAATAGCTCACCCAGGTCAGTTTTTGTCACTCCTGAACCAGCAGAGGAGACATCCCATTGAAAAGCATTGTGGGGAATGACCTTTTTTAGGGGTCTGTAACTCAGCGTCCCCAAAGTCCAATGTGGACCAAACTCGGTGGGTACATTGAGGAGAGTGATCTGGAGACAACCTGCCATTTTGTGGCTCGGTTCGCGAGCTGGTCCAGGAACCAGTGCGGTTCTGTTTGTGAACCGAACCAGCATTTTCTGGTCTGTGCCCATTCCTAGTAAATAATAATGAAAACATGATAACTATGTAGTGAATAGATTACAGGATAACTGGAGATGAAAGGTGATACTATATATTACGAATGGTGTGTCTGTTAGAGCTTTGGAGACTTTACTTTCAGTACCCGAGTAAGGATCCCTCTGTCGTTTAGTGTAGTGCAGTGGTTAAGAGTGGTGGACTCTAATCTGGGAGAACAGGGTTTGATTCCCCGCTCCTCCACATGCAGCTGCTGGATGACCTTGGGCAGCCACAGTTCTCTCAGAGCCGTTCTCTCAGGAGCAGTTCTTCGAGAGCTCTCTCAGCCCCATCCGCCTCGCATGGTGTTTCTTACGGGGAGGGGAAGGAAAGGAGATTGTAAGCTGCTCTGAGAGGGTAAGTGAAGGGCAGGGTCTAAATCTAGTCTCTCCCTCTCCTTTTTTGATGAAGTCCACTGTCTCTTTTTGACCCCCTCATCAGAAGGAACCCTCAAAAATTTCCCTGTCACTTAGAAGAAGAAGATATTGGATTTATATCCCGCCCTCCACTCCGAAGAGTCTCAAAGCGGCTCACAATCTCCTTGACCTTCCTCCCCCACAACAGACACCCTGTGAGGTGGGTGGGGCTGGAGAGGGCTCTCACAGCAGCTGCCCTTTCAAGGACAACCTCTGCCAGAGCTATGGCTGACACAAGGCCATGCTAGCAGGTGCAAGTGGAGAAATGGGGAATCAAACTCGGTTCTCCCAGGTAAGAGTCAGCACACTTAACCACTACACCAGACTGGCTCTTTCAAGGACAACTTCTGCAAGAGCTATGGCTGACCCAAGGCCATTCCAGCAGGTGCAAGTGGAGGAGTGGGGAATCAAACCCGGTTCTTCCAGATAAGAGTCCGCACACTTAAGCACTACACCAAACTGGCTCTCCACACTTATAAACAGAGGCACGCAAGTACATGCAGGTTTTTGCTTTTATTATAACATGATGTGAACCTTGATATGGACTATGCCAGGGGTGGCTAAACTTGCTTAATGTAAGAGCCACGAGACATGAATGTCAGATGTTTGAGGGAAGGAAGGAAGGAGGGAGGGAGGGAAGGAAGGAAGGAAAATAGATGGGGAGAGAGATGGAAAGAAAGAAACTAACTTTTAATGCATTACTGGCTGGCTTAGCTTGGAGAAATGATTTAAAGAGACAAATTCCTTCTCCAAGCCAGCCAATGAAGCAGTGGAGGCTTAAAGAGCCACACAATATGTGTGAAAAAGCCACAGTTTGGCCATTCCTGGACTATGCCACTGTGTCACTTCAGATGGCCATCACCAATGTCCCCTCTTAGCTGCAGTCTTGTAAGCAAAAATTCTGCTTTGTGAGCTACTGGCATTAAAGTTGGGAGCTACTGCATAAATTAGCTTGCTCTGGGGCCATTTTTCCTGCGCTAAGACAAAAATGTGTGAGCTGGAGGTTAAAAATCTGTGAGCCAGCTCACCCTAACTCAGCTTAGAGGAAACACCGGTCATCACCTGTTGAAAACAAGGTGATGGGGCCGCCGGCAGCTCCAGCACACAACCCGAGGAGAGTGCTTTTTTCCAAAATGTTCCAAAGAAATGTGCTTTTTGCAAATGTGCAGTGTTGTTCGCATGTGCTAACTGCCTGGGGTAGGAATAAATTAATGCCTAACTGTGGGGAAGACACATCTGTCATTAGCTGCAAGGATGCTTTGAAGACGTTTCTTGGCAAGTCCTAATTGCGGGAACTGCTCGTTTATGCAAAGCTCGGCACTCGCGGGACTAGCGGAGGCGGCTGTGGACTCGGTCAGCGTGTACAGCTGCCGCTGGCGCCTCTCGGTGGGATAAATCTACATGTGTGATTTTTAAACAACTGTGTTACACAGTTGGCTGTCTTTTGAAGCCATGAGTCGGATCTCTGCGTGTTTGAATGGGATTTCATGCCTGGAGTTGTCTCCAGGATTCGGCCTGAGGGACTAGTCATTCCTGAAGCTTAGGCTTAGTAAGGTAAACCTGAGTCCTGGCTTTAGATTTCAAGTGGGAATTCACAGCACTGGAAATGCTCTTTCTTCATTAGACCCATTTAATCAGACCCCCATGGTAAAGCTGCAGTTCTGCAGTCCAAGCTCTGCTTGCAACCTGAGTTTGATCCTGGCAGAAGCTGGGTTCAGGTAGCTGGCTCAAGGTTGACTCAGCCTTCCATCCTTCTGAGAGGTAGCGGTTAAGAGTCAGTCAAATGAGTCCCCGGCTTGTTGGGGGGAAAGTGTAGATGACTGGGGAAGGCAATGGCAAACCACCCCGTAAAAAGTCTGCCCTGAAAACATTGTGATGTGATGTCACCCCAGAGTCAGAAACGACTGGTGCTTACACAGGGGACTACCTGGTGTTTGTTTTTTTTTCTAATTATGCTCAGAGTATTAATTGTGCTTAATGTTTCCTCTTTATTTCAAGGCAACTGAGAAAGGGGGCTCAGAGTATAACATTCCTACTTCTTAGGGGCCTAAGAAAACACCTGGAATTACAATTGCTCACCAAACGACAGAGATCAGTTCCCCTAGACAAAATGGCTGCTTTGGAAGCTGGACTCTATGGCATTGTACCCCATGGAGGTGTTCCCCTTTCAAAACCCGCTCCATCCCCCAATATTGAGGAATTTCCCAGCCCAGAGATGGCAACTAACCAATGCTGGGTTGGGAAATTCTACCATAGAGTTTACCTCAATACCAGAGCGTTACCCCCAACTTGTCTACATCACTTAGGCACATAAGATAGATGATAGATAGATAGATAGATAGATAGATAGATAGATAGATAGATAGATAGATAGATAGATAGATAATTTTATTTATATCCCGCCCTCCCCGCCGGAGCAGGCTCAGGGCGGCTAACAACATCATTCAGTTATACAAAAAACAAAGTTACATTTAACATTAAAATTCTGATAAGTTTAAAATTAATTAATTAATTAAGTGATAAAAGTGCTAATGCTATTTGTTCTTTTATGATGGCGGTAATGATTAGCAATTACTTTCTTCGTCAGCGAAAGCCAGTCGGAAGAGGAAGGTCTTGCAGGCCCTGCGGAACTGTTCAAGGTCCCGCAGGGCCCGCATTTCCTCTGGAAGTTGGTTCCATAGGTTCGGGGCTACAGAGGAGAAGGCCCGATTGCGGGTGCATTGCAGCTTCACCTCTCTTGGTCCGGGGGTGGTCAACAAGTTTTTTCCAGCTGACCTCAGTGCTCTCTGGGGTTCATATGGGGAAAGACGGTCCCTAAGGTAGACAGGTCCTCGACCATATAGGGCTTTAAAGGTAATGACCAGCACTTTGTAACGAACCCGGTATATAACTGGCAGCCAGTGCAGTTATTGGTGTTTATTTTTGGCTTCTTTCCTTCCCATTCTTGGTAAGTTCACCCTCATTCCCCCACCCCGCCCCTGCAGGTGCAAGGGACCCAGAAACCCTACTTTGGAATGGGAGTTTGTGAGTGTCCCGGGTTAATGCTAATGTTGCCAGGGGGCCTCTCACCAGGAGGTGTAGGTGCTCATTGCTGCTCTGAATGGTGGTGGGAGATGTTTGTTTAAATGTCAGCAGTGTCTGTATTGTGATGTCACTTGGAGAGCGAGTTTGGTGTAGTGGTTAAGTGCACGGACTCTTATCTAGGAGAACCGGGTTTGATTCCCCGCTCCTCCACTTGCACTTGCTGGAATGGCCTTGGGTCAGCGATAGCTATTGCAGAGGTTGTCCTTGAAAGGGCAGCTGCTGTGAGAGTCCTCTCAGCCCCACTCACCTCATGGGGTGTCTGTTGTGGGGGGAGAAGATATAGGAGATTGTAATCCTCTCTGATTCAGAGAGATGGGTGGGGTATAAATCTGCAGTCTTCTTCTTCTTTTTCCAGGACTATCCTGGAAGTCACATTGGGTTGCTCTAGGAATCACTGACAAATCTATGGTTTTACCTCATGGCACAGACAACAATACTCCTTCCATGGAGCTTCTACAACTTTTATGTTCGATTTGATTTATTTGATTTCTAGCCCACCCTTCCCTTGAACAGGCTCAGCGTGGGTAGCAATGTTAGACAGTGATAACAGCAACCACACAATAATCACAAACTAGGCTAGAAAGAATCTACCTGCTGGATGGAGGGAAAACATTCCCACAGCTGGTCTCACCTCCCTAACTGTCAATCGGTTTGCTTGCCAGCTCTGGAAGATGCCTGCAAATTTTGGGGGTGGAGCCTGGAGGGGTGGGGTTTGGGAAGGGGTGGGACCACAGTGGGTACAATGCCAGAGAGTCCACCTTCCAAAGCAGCCATTTTATCCAGGGAAACTGATCTTGGTTGTCTAGAAATTAATTGTAGTCGGGGGAGATCATCAGGTGCCGCCTGGAGCGTTGCAAGTCTAGTTGTGGGCGAAGTTGCACACAGTTCCTGAAGGGCGTGAAAGAGTCCCAGGTTGAGAACAGGCGCTGGAGACTGAACACAATTCTTCCCCCCTTTTGTGCCAGATGTGTCGCAAGATAAAGAAGCTGGCCTGGTACCAGGGTGAGGATCTGTTGGAGAAGAAGCTGGACTACAGGTTTCTGGAACTGCTGGTTCTGTAAGTTTATTGTTCTAAAGACCCTCTTGTTGAAAATAATGTGATGAGCTTCAGATCTGTATTCTCAGTCACTGCATTCCAGTGGCCCTAAAAGCCGTGTGTGCTCTTGTTGGAGTACTCCCATTCTCCCTCAGATGCGGGGCAATTTAGGGAATTCCATTCCCAGATCCAGGGCTTTTTGTGTAGCAGGAACTTCTTTGCATATTAGGCTATATTAGGGTTCCCAAGTCCCCCGTGGCCTCCAGCCTCCCCTTCCTGGTACCATAGAGTTTTCCTCCCAAATGGTTAGAGAGTCCGGAAAATCCATAGTTTTCCCAGACCCTCCTAGAGCGACTGGCCTGTGACATCGCCGGCAACGTCATCACGCCGGCGATGTCAGGGGAGGATCCCCCCACTGACCCAATGTGGGCTGACGAGTTGAGAACCTCCAGGGTGGGAGAACCCCCGCCCAGCCCGGAACTTGGTAGCCGTAGGCTATACCCCCCCCCCCCGATGTAGCCAATCCTCCAAGAGCTTACAGGGCTCTTCTTACAGGGTGTACGGTAAGCTCCAGGAGCATTGGCCACAGCAGGGGTGTGTGGCCTAATATGCAAAGGAGTTCCTGCCGCACAAAAAAGCCCTGCCCAGACCATTATTCCTTTCACGGAAAAGAACTGCCAGTAGATGCAGTCCAGCTTTTGGGTTCACCCAACATCCGTACAGCCACAATTCTGTTCATTCTGTGCTTTGCACTTGCCTGTAAGGGGCACACCAGTGGAGCGCACACTTCCTGAGCCTGGAAATGCAACAGTGAGCATTACAACCCTTGAATCCTTTCCAGGCATTCGGCAGACCCCTTCCTCCTTTTTTTCTTTTCCTCTCCTTCCCTTTGCTGCGTATTCCAGGGCTGCAGTCGACAGCTGGTTGCTCAGGCCGTGGCAGCCAATTGGCAGGCAAAGAATTACTTGCCTCTTTCCTCCATTCCAGGTGATTCAGTGCACCCTGGGGAATGTTTGTTGTTGTTGTTGTTGTTCAGTCGCACAGTCGAGTCTGACTCTTTGCGACTCCATGGACAGAGTCACACCAGGCCCTCCTGTCTTCCACCATCCTCCGAAGTCTGCTCAAATTCATGTTAGTTATGTCAGTAATGCTGTCCAGCCATCTCCTCTTTTGCCATCCCCTTCTTCTTTTGCCTTCTGTCTTTCCCAGCATCAGGGTCTTCTCCATTGATTGCTCCCTCCTCATTGGGTGGCCAAAGGATTTGAGCTTCAGCTCTAGGGCACTGGGCACCACTGGGGCTCTAGGGCACTGGGCCCCACTGAGGTTCCTTTCAGGGAACAGTCAGGGTTGATTTCCCTTAGGACTGACTGATTGGATCTTCTTGCAGTCCAAGGGACTCTCAAGATTCTTCTCCAGGACCACAGCTCAAAAGCATCTCTTCTTCTGCGCTCAGCCTTTCTTATGGTCCAGCTCTCACAGCCATGCATTACTACTGGGAATACCATCACTTTGACTATACGGACTTTTGTTGGCAGGGTGATGTCTCTACGTTTTACTATATTGCCCAGGTTCACCATAGCTGTCCTCCCAAGGAGCAAACGTCTTTTGATTTCATGGCTACAGTCACCACCTGCAGTGATTTTGGATCCCAGAAATGTGAAGTCTGTCACGACTTCCATGTCTTCCCCTTCTATTTGCCAAGGTGAGATGGGGCCGGATGCTATGATCTTCGTTTTTCTGATGTTGAGTTTCAAGCCTACTTTTGTGCTCTCTTCTTTCACCCTCAACAAGAGATTCTTTAGGTCCTCCTCTCTTTTTGCCATTTGTTGAGGTTGTTGATGTTTTTCCCGGCAATCTTAAACCTATTCTTCACCTCCACTGTATATTCATAAGGGATGTGATCAAGGTCAAACCTGAATGGCCTAATGGCTTCCCCAGTTTTCTTCAGTTTAAGCCTGAATTTTGCAATGAGTAGCTCATGATCTGAGTGGCAGTCAGCTCCAGGGCTTGTTTTTGCTAACTGTAAGGAGCTTCTCCATCTTTGAGAGAATGTAGCTTGGCATTAATCCCTGACACTTTCACACTTGCTAAATAATGCAGTTTCAACCTGCTTCAGAGACTGTTTGCAAGTGGATTTCCCCAGGGCTTTTTTCCGAGCAGGAACGCACAGGAATGCAGATCTGGCTGTCTTGGCATCAGGGGGTGTGGCCCAGGGCTCTTTTTCCAGCAGGAGCTCCTCTGCATATTAGGCCACACACCCCTGATGTAGCCAATCCTCCAAGAGCTTAGAGGGCTCTTAGTACAGGGCCTACTGTGAGTTTCAGGAGGATTGGCTACATCGGGGGGCGTGGCCTAGTATGCACGTGTTAATCACCCTTTGGGTGAAGTTTCACTTCCTTTTATCCATTCTAACACGACTGCTCAGCAATTTCATGGAGCACCCATGAGTTCTTGTGTTGTCCTGTCCTCTCCAGGCTCCATCTCCAAATCTCCAGGGGTTTCCCTAACCCCCTCCATCCCCTGTATTGGCAATAGGGGGGGGAACTTGGCAACCCCAGCTTGAGATGCCACCTTCCAGGTGAGATCTGGAGATCCCCCAGAATTACAACTGATTTCCAGATGACAAAATGGCTGATTTGGAGGATGGGGCTCTAGGGCACTGGGCCCCACTGAGGTTCCTGTCCTCCCAGCTTCTATCCTCAAAGCTCTAGGAGTGTTCCAAATTGGTGCTGGCAACCTGCCCCTCCCAATCTCCTGGCATCCCTAATCTGAGCAAAGCAGGCTGGAACTCTGCTTAGAATCATAGAATCCTGGAATCCTACAGTTGGAAGGTACTTCCAGGGTCATCTAATCCAACCCCCTGCACAATGCAGGACACTCACAAAGACCTCCCCCTAAATTTACAGGATCTTCATTGCTGTCAGATGGCCATCTAGCCTCTGTTGAAAAACTTCCAAGGCAGGAGAGCCCACCACCTCCCGAGGAGGAAGCCTGTCCCACTGAGGAACCACTCTAATGGTCAGGAAGTTCTTCCTAATGTTGAGCCGGAAACTCTTTTGATTTAATTTCAACCCATTGGTTCTGGTTCTACCTTCTGGGACCACAGGAAACAATTCCACCCCATCCTTTAGATGACAGCCCTTCATGTCCTTGAAGATGGTGATCCTATCACATCTCAGCTGCCTCCTCTCCAGGCTAAACATGCCCAGCTCCTTCAACCTTTCTTCATAGGACTTGGTCTCCAGACCTCTCACCATCTTCGTCACCCTCCTCTGGACCCCTTCCAGCTTATCTATATCCTTCTTAAAATGTGGTGCCCAAATGTGAACACAATACTTCAGGTGAGGTCTTACCAGAGCAGAGTAAAGCGATGCCATCACTTCAAGTGATCTGGACACTATAATGGACACTTCACACGATCTGGACACTATTCTTCTGTTGATATGGCCCAAAATTGCATTTGCCGTTTTTTAGCTTGTGATCATAAAAAAAAAAAAAAAACCCAAGCCCTTACAATATCTTTTCCAATTGAAAAAAGAAGTATATCAGATGACATTGCAGTTATCACAGGGCTCTAAGGCGGTTGCAAACATGCCCTTGGGGACGCAGGAGGTGTCCTGACCTGTCCAACACCACATCCCTTCCGTGAGAGAAAGAGCCCGTCTTTCCACTCCTGATTAGTATTCCGACTTCGCTTGCAGGGAGCCCACCGATGGTGACTTTAGACCTTACCTTTGTGCACCTGAAGGAAGGCGTCAGGCCTTCCCGTGCTGGCTGTGCTAGCCCTCCCCATTTTTAACAGGCCCTTCTGACTTCTCAAGAGGCAAAAAATACGCTCAGGGTGAACGCCTTCCTGACAACTTCAAACTGCAAAGGGGAGAGAAGGGTCATTCCAGGAAGCTGAGCTAATGAACGGATCGGCACTGAAAGTGCGGTCTGTGGAATCCCAATGAAGGAGAAGAGCTGCTCTCAAAATTGGAAGGGGGGGGGGCTCTGCCACTGTCCATTCCGCCCCCCCCCCCCCCCGAAGGCGGATTTCAATTGCAAAAACTGACAGCATGCAGAAGTGGTTCTCCAACTGTTCAGACAATCCAATTATGACAAGATGAGGACGGCTGCCTACAGATGGGATCCTGAGGTTTTTTTAAAAAGAGGAAAAAAGATGGTTCTGGAGTGGGTAAGAAGTGCTGAAGAATCTGCCACGAATGCAGCCATCGGAGCTGCTTAATTAATGGGAAAGGATATATCCCACTCAAAGGAATTTTCCCTCTCATGCAAATCTGGGCTTTCCCCCCCTCAGTTCCGCCCCTTCGTCTTTCCACTGCAGAGGTCTGTTTCTGGTGATTGCAGGCCTTCTCTTCGGGAGCAAATGCTTCCCCAAACTGCTCTACAGGGAGCCCCTGAAACAGCACTCAGTGTCCGTGGGCAACCTACGGTGGCAAGATTGCCCCCAAGATACCCACTGTCAGGGGGTGGAATTCTGGCAGGAGCTCCTTTGCATATTAGGCCACACACGCCCCTGATGCAGCCAATCCTCCAAGAGCTCACAATGTCATGGGTGCTGGGGGCCCTGCAGAAGAAGCCGAGCCTGCAGAAGAAACTGTGCCCCTGCCACCTGCACCAGTGCCCCTGCCTCCTGCTGGAGAAGATCCAAGCCCCCCTGCCTCGCCCTCTCGGGTGGCTCGTGTGCGTGACCGCCTTCGTCAGGACCTCAGGGATCGGAGGAGGGTGGCACGCTCACGAGCAAGACGCTCCCTGAGCCCTGAGTTTTGAAAGGATTCTGGCCCTTCTAGGAGTGAGGGTGCTTGAGTCCCAGCAGGATCCTGGCTGCCCTCGAGTCAGCAATTAGCCCAAATGGGCAACAGACAGCAGAGGGCTATATAGCTGTAGGCTTTGAGAGAAGGCTTTGTGGAAGCAACTAGTCATCTACCTGACATCCTAGCATCTACTTCAGCTTTTGACTTTGGACCTCCTGACCTTGGCTTGACTTCTGGACCCCCTGACTACGGCTTCTGAACCTCTGACCTACGATACCTGGATGACGATTTGGCTTTGGCACCTTGGACACTCTTGCTCACCGGTTACAGACCTTGGACTGCCCCTGGACTTCGCCTGGCCTGGCCCCAGCTCATGACACACAAGGCTCTTTTTGGTAAGCTCTTGGAGGATTGGCTACATTGGTGGGGGTGTGGCCTAATATTCAAATGAGCTCCTGCTAGAATTCCACGCTTGCCCATTGTGCATAGCAGATGGGGCAAGGAGAAAGCCAGGTTGGCCATCTCTGATGGCGGACTGGCCAGGGTGTCAGCTTGCCCGATGGCTAGTGGGCCCTGTGAGCCCCTGATGAAATGGGCCTCCTTAAACATTAGGCAATATGTTAAAAATGTTAATGACCTTTTAGCCGCTTGAAAATATAATAGAAGTTTCAGTATTATTATGGCAATGCAACTAAAATTTATGTTGCATTTAGGGTTGCCAGCCTCCAGGTGGGGCCTGGGGATCTCCCACTTTTGCAACTGGCAGAGATCGTCTCTCCTGGAGAAAATGCAATCTGTATTTGCATTTAGTATCTGCTGTATACTGCCAGTAATATGCACGGTACATGTACCCTGTAATTGCTAAAAGATATATCTTTATTTTGCAAAAGGTTTAGTTGTACCTTTTTCCCACATGTATTTTTTGGAAATTTTATTTATTTCTTCCAAAAATTCAAGGATAGCCTTATAGTTGTGGGTGGGCCCCCTGTGTCTCCTGGCAACCAATATTTTTAGACCCAATCCGCCACTGGCCATCTCTAGGTTGGGAATTCCAATTACGACAAGATTAGGATGCGCTGCGTACAGATGGGATCCTAAGTTTTCAAAAAAGATAAAAAGATGGTTCTGGAGTGGGTAAGAAGTGCCAAATAATCTGCCATGAATGCAGCCTTTGGAGCTCTTTAATTAATGGAAGGAAAGGTCCCCTGTGCAAGCACCAGTCGTTTCCGACTCTGGGGTGATGTCGCTTTCACAACGTTTTCACAGCAGACTTTTTATGGGGTAGTTTGCCATTGCCTTCCCCAGTCCTCTACACTTTCCCCCCAGCAAGCTGGGGACTCATTTGACCAACCTCGGAAGGATGGAAGGCTGAGTCAAACTTGAGCTGGCTACCTGAACCAGCTTTCGCTGGGATCGAACTCAGGTCGTGAGCAGAGGGCTCCGACTGTAGTACTGCAACTTTACCACTCTGCACCACGGGACTCTTAAAGATAAAGTTAGTCCCCTATGCAAGCACCAGTCGTTTCTGACTCTGGGGTGATGTTGTTTTTATAATGTTTTCACGGCAGACTTTTTACAGGGTGGTTTGCCCTTGCCTTCCCCAGTCCTCTACGCTTTCCTCCCAGCAAGCTGGGTACTCCTTTGACCCACCTCAGAAGGATGGAAGGCAGAGTCAACCTCGAGCCAGCTACCTGAAAACCCAGCTTCCGCCTGGGATCGAACTCAGGTCATGAGCAGAGCTTAGGACTGCAGCTTTAACACTCTGCGCCAGGGGACTCTTTGAGAAAGAATAAGCAACCAGAAAACACCAGATATCTCCCTTGTTCAAGGAAAGGAAAGGAAAGGAAAGGAAAGGAAAAAGGTCCCCTGTGCAAGCACCAGTCGTTTCTGGCTCTAGGGTGACAATGTTTTCATGGCAGACTTTTTACGGGGTTTGCCATTGCCTTCCCCAGTCTTCTACCCTTTCCCCTCAGGAAGCTGGGGACTCATTTGACCGACTTCGGAAGGATGGAAGGCTGAGTCAACCTCGAGCTGGCTACCTGAACCAATTTCCTCTGGGATCGAACTCAGGTTGTGAGCAGAGTGCTCAAACTGCAGTATTGCAGCTTTACCACTCTGCACCCATGGGGCTCTTTCAGTGGCTATTAGCCACAGCGTATTGTTGGAACTCTGTCTGGGGCAGTAATGCTCTGTATTCTTGGTGCGTGGGAGGGGCAACAGTGGGAGGGCTTCTAGTGTCTTGGCCCACCAGTTGACCTCTTGATGGCACCTGGTTTTTTGTCCACTGTGTGACACAGAGTGTTGGACTGGATGGGCCAGTGGCCTGATCCAACAGGGCTTCTCTTATGTTCTTATGTGACACAGAGTGTTGGACTGGATGGGCCATTGGCCTGATCCAACATGGCTTCTCTTATGTTCTTACGTGACACAGAGTGTTGGACTGGATGGGCCGTTGGCCTGATCCAACATGTCTTCTCTTATGTTCTCATAGACAACTTCAAGAGGGGATTGGAGCTTTCATAACATTTTCATGGCAGACTTTTTACGGGGTGGTTTGCCATTGCCTTCCGCAGTCATCTACGCTTTTCCCCCCAGCAAGCTGGGGACTCATTTGACCGACCTCAGAAGGCTGGAAGGCTGAGTCAACCTCTAGCCGGCTACCTGAAAACCCAGCTTCCGCTGGGGATCGAACTCAGGTCGTGAGCAGAGTTTAGGACTACAGTACTGCAGGTTTAACACTCTGCACCACGGGGCTCTTGCTTAGTTAATAGGTAAGGACATATTCCACTCAAAAGAATTTTCCCTCTCATGCAGATCTGGGTTTCTCCCCTCAGTTCTGCCCTCTGTCTTTCTGCTGTCTGTTTCTGATAATTGCAGGCCAGAAACAAATGCTTCCCCAAACTGCTCTACAGGGGGCCCTGAAACATAAGTTGATGCCTGTGGGCACCCTATGCTGGCACGATTGCCCCCAAGATGCCTATTGGCAGAGAGGGCAAGGAGTGACCCAGGTTGGCCATCTCTGGGTTGGGAAATTCCTGCAGACTTCCAGGTGGAACCGGGTAGAGGGTGGGGTTTAGGGAGGGGAGGGACCACAGTGGGGTATAATCAGGGACCCCAGCCTTCAGATGGGATCCGGGGATGCCCTGGAATTACAGCTCATCTCCAGACTATAGAGATCCACCGGAGAAAATGGCTGCTTTGGAAGGGGAACTCTGTGGCATTGCACCCCACTGACGTCCCTGTTCTCCCCAGAGGTCAAGAGCAGGGGTGGAATTCTAGCAGGAGCTCCTTTGCATATTAGTCCACACCCCCTTGATGTAGCCAATCCTCCGAGAGCTTACAAAAAAGAGCCTTGTGAGGGAGGATTGGCTACATCAGGGGGTGTGGCCTAATATACAAAGGAGCTCCTGCTAGAATTCCACCCCTGGTCAAGAGTGCCTCTTGCCATGATTCTGAAGAGGGGGAGCACATTTATGTATGACCTGTAGCAACCTTTGGGTCCTGCTTTGCAGCTATTGCTTGGCTCTGTTATGTCTGAAACATATCATGTCTCTTTCCACCCTGAGAACTGAGCTCAGAGCTCTCCGAGGTCACAGACGTTATAGGCTTACAAAGACTCTCAAGAGTTTCCTTTTCTGTTGGACAAAAGGGGGCATGGTTGACTGAAAAGGGGGAGAGGCAACATAATGATCGCTAGTTTTTGCTGCTTCGGCTTTCAAAATATGTAACGGATGGACCCGAGGTATATCTAGGTGGGGTGGGGTCTTTGCCTTTAGTTTCAGCAAAGACCTGCTTGCTTGTTAATGGAGAACCGTTGCGTGCAGATTGTGAGTCACAAGCTTGAGCTAATGGGAGCAGTTGCCTGAGCACGGGCTCCTAGTACAATAATGCAGCCTGTTGAAGTTTAAATGAAACACGGGAATAGCTGGAATCGTGTTGCTGCACCAGGTGGACAGCAGTCTGCTGCCTGAAGGAATTTGAATACGTGGTACGAGAAGCTTCGCTGAACAGCAGGAGTTGGTACCTTTCATCAGTTTAGCATCCAGGATTGGATTATTTTGATTTTTTTTGTGAATGAAAGGGACTTTGAGAGACATTGAAATAATATATAAGGACACAAATGTGCTGATCAGGAGTTGCATGTGAACGAATGCTGTAGTACAAATAGTTGAAGTGCATTATTCACAGCTTTTGGTTCTGTGTGCTTAATTGCTTGTCAATGTAAGCAAGGACATTATGAATAAATTCCCTTTGCAAATCGAAGGAGTATTGATTGGAGAAGAACTTGCAGGACTTGACACCCAGTCCAGTCCAACACTCTGGGTCATAATAACATAAGAGAAGCCATGTTGGATCAGGCCAGTAGCCCCTCCAGTCCAACACTCTGTGTCACATAAGAACATAAGAGAAGCCCTGTTGGTTCAGGCCAGTGGCCCCTCCAGTCCAACACTCCGTGTCACATAAGAACATAAAAGAAGCCATGTTGGATCAGGCCAATGGCCCATCCAGTCCAACACTCTGTGTCACATAAGAACATAAGAGAAGTCATGTTGGATCAGGCCAATGGCCCAACCAGTCCAACACTCTGTGTCACATAAGAACATAAGAGAAGCCATGTTGGATCAGGCCAATGGCCCATCCAGTCCAACACTCTGTGTCACAGAAGAACATAAGAGAAGCCATGTTGTAACAGGCCAGTGGCCCATCCAGTCCAACACTCTGTGTCACATAAGAGAAGCCATGTTGGATCAGGCCAGTGGCCCATCCAGTCCAACACTTTGTGTCACATAAGAACATAAGAGAAGCCATGTTGGATTAGGCCAATGGCCCATCCAGTCCAACACTTTGTGTCACATAAGAACATAAGAGAAGCCATGTTGGATCAGGCCAGTGGCCCATCCAGTCCAACACTCTGTGTCATAAGAACATAAGAGAAGCCATGTTGGATCAGGCCAATGGCCCATCCAGCCCAACACTCTGTGTTACATAAGAGAAGCCATGTTGGATCAGGCCAGTGGCCCATCTAGTCCAACACTTTGTGTCACATAAGAACATAAGAGAAGCCATGTTGGATCAGGCCAGTGGCCCATCCAGTCCAACACTCTGTGTCATAAGAACATAAGAGAAGCCATGTTGGATCAGGCCAATGGCCCATCCAGTCCAACACTCTGTGTCACATAAGAGAAGCCATGTTGGATCAGGCCAGTGGCCCATCCAGTCCAACACTCTGTGTCACAGAAGAACATAAGAGAAGCCCTGTTGGATCAGGCCAGTGGCCCCTCCAGTCCAACACTCTGTGTCACAGAAGAATATAAGAGAAGCCATGTTGGATCAGGCCAATGGCCCATCCAGCCCAACACTCTGGGTCACAGAAGAACATAAGAGAAGCCATGTTGGATCAGGCCAGTGGCCCATCCAGTCCAACACTCTGTGTCACAGAAGAACATAAGAGAAGCCATGTTGGATCAGGCCAGTGGCCCATCCAGTCCAACACTTTGTGTCACATAAGAACATAAGAGAAGCCATGTTGGATCAGGCCAGTGGCCCATCCAGTCCAACACTCTGTGTCATAAGAACATAAGAGAAGCCATGTTGGATCAGGCCAATGGCCCATCCAGCCCAACACTCTGGGTCACACAGTGGCCAGAAAACCAGGTGCCATCAGGAATGCCAGATACATTTGCACTAACTCTAATCATAAAACATATGTGCACTAACTCTGATCACAGAACCTGCCTTAATATACATGACACAGGCCCACAGTGGTCTTTGTATCATGTCACCCCGCAGTCGATGTTTCTCCAAGCTAAAGAGCCCCAAGAGGTTCAACCTTTCTTCATAGGGAAAGGGTTCCAACCCTTGAATCATTCTAGTTGCCCTTTTCTGCACTTTTGTCAGAGTCCCCCCTACATAGCAGCCATTTTCTCCAGCGGAGCAGATCTCTGTAGGCCGGAGATCAGTTTGAATTCTGGGAAGATCTCCAGGCCTCACCTGGAGGACGGCAACTGTAGAGTGACCAGCCTTGCGAACTGGTTCCTTAAGCTGGATGGAATGGAGAAACGCATTTGGTTTTATAATAGATCAGGAAATATCATTTGCTTTTACTCATGTTAAGCCTTTGAGTCTCCCTTGAGGAGCTTCCCAGCAAAATTTGATGGGGTGGGGGGAGAAAGAGCTAGATGTCAGGATAAGTAACAGAAGAATATGCCTCCATTCCAATTTCCAGAATATACTTCGTTAAAGAATTTTCTTTAATGGATGGAGAACCTTACCTGAAAATTTGAATAAGGCACTGAATAGTTATATTAGAGGATATATTTCTCAGAAATGGAATCAATGATAAATATGTAAAGGCTTAGCCACCTTGGCTAGGAGTGTGTGCGCACACACACATATAGCTCTTGTGCGCACACACACATAGCGCACACACACACATCCTGCTCCCTTTTTCCTTTTCTTCTTTCTTTTCAATTCATTCTTTGTCTTTGGCTGGTTTATATATTTTCTTTCCGCCCCACCCAGTTGAAACATCACCGTAATAGCATGGTCATCCTCTTTTATATTGGACAAGATGATTCTATGATTCTGTATTAACATGATGTATTAGTCAAACAGGAAAAACAGGAGAGTGAGTTTGTAGTGGTTAAGTATGCAGACTCTGGAAGAACCGGGTTTGATTCCCCACTCCTCCACTTGCAGCTGCTGGAATGGCCTTGGGTCAGCCATAGCTCTCTTACCTGGGAGAACCGGGTTTGATTCCCCACTCCTCCACTTGCACCTGCTGGAATGGCCTTGGGTCAGCCATAGCTCTCGTATCTGGGAGAACCTGGTTTGATTCCCCACTCCTCCACTTGCATCTGCTGGAATGGCCTTGGGTCAGCCAGAGCTCTCTTATCTGGGAGAACTGGGTATGATTCCCCACTCCTCCACTTGCACCTGCTGGAATGGCCTTGGGTCAGCCATAGCTCTCTTATCTGGGAGAACCAGGTTTGATTCCCCACTCCTCCACTTGCAGCTGCTGGAATGGCCTTGGGTCAGCCATAGCTCTCTTATCTGGGAGAACCTGGTTTGATTCCCCACTCCTCCACTTGCAGCTGCTGGAATGACCTTGGGACAGCCATAGCTCTCTTATCTGGGAGAATCGGGTTTGATTCCCCACCCCTACACTTGCAGCTGCTGGAATGGCCTTGGGTCAGGCATAGCTCTCGCGGAGTGGTCCTTGAAAGGGCAGCTGCTGTAAGAGCTCTCAGCCCCACCCACCTCACAGGGAGTCTTTTGTAGGGGGAGAAGATATAGGAGATTGTAAGTCACTCTGAGTCTCTGATTCAGAGAAAAGGGCGGGGTCAAAAAAATAGTAGTATCCTACTTACAGGAACAAGTAGTACACACTACATAAAAAAGGTAAAGGTAGTCCCCTGTGCAAGCACCAGTCGTTTTTGACTCTGAAGTGACGTTGCTTTCACAATGTTTTCACAGTAGACTTTTTACGGGGTGGTTTGCCATTGCCTTCCCCAGTCATCTATACTTTCCCCCCAGCAAGCTGGGTACTCATTTGACCTACCTCGGAAAGATGGAAGGCTACCTCGAGCCGGCTACCTGAACCAGCTTCCGCTGGGATTGAACTCAGGTCATGAGCAGAGGGCTCCGACTGCAGTACTGCAGCTTTACCACTCTGCACCATGGGGCTCTTCCTAGTACACACTGTACACAGTTGTATAGACCACAGTCGCTGAGCTTTTACTCCAAGCTTCTTTCTGAACAATTTATGAGTTTGAAAATGGCATAATCATTAAAGGAATAACTGTCAATTCACATGTTGACATCTTTTCCAGAAGCAATGAGTAGGCAAGTTCAGATCGCTTGTATCCGGGTTGCTCAGGGCCCTTTACACCAGCGATTATAATTGGCTGTGTCTTCGCCAGCTTTGTGAAAACCAGAAAAATGATCCGTTGAAGCAATTGCATCTTTTCACTTGATTGAGTCCCTAACAAATCAGATGGTCTTAAGGTCGAAGATCTTCCAGACCAAAGAAGAGATTGAACTTTTGTTCTGGCAAGATATAATTAAACCTTAACGTCAGTATTTCAAGTTTAGCGATGAGGAAAAGTTAATCAGAACGGTTTATGCTTGTTTGAATTATTCTATTTGTGTTAATAGAATCAGCCAAATTGCTGGGGAAAAGTCATTTACCCTGGGCCCTTTTACTATTTGCAGATTGAACCACTCCAAGGCTTAACACCCTGCCCCCACAAACAACAGGAGCTGAAAAATGAGTGTTATGACATCACTTCTGGAGGAAACCTGGAAGTGACATCACAGCCAACTGCAACTCTCTAGGAACAACCTAAACCGCTATGCTAAGGGTCACAGAGATTTGGAAATTCCAAAAGCATTGTGGGGATAGCTTTTTTGGTAGGAGGAACTCCTTTGCATATTAGACCACACCCCTTGATATACCCAATCCTCTGTGAGCTTACAGGGCTCTTAGTACAGGGCCTACTGTAAGCTCGAGGAGGATTGGCTACATCAGGAGTGTGTGGCAGAAGAATAAGAAGAAGAAGGTGATGATGATATTGGATTTATATCCCGCTCTAGACTCTGAATCTCAGAGTCTCAGAGCGGTCACAATCTCCTTTACCTTCTCCCCACCCCCTTCCCACAACAGACACCCTGTGAAGTAGGTGGGGCTGAGAGAGCTCTTACAACAGAAGAAGAAGATATTGGATTTATATTCTGCCCTCCACTCTGAAGATTCTCAGAGCGGCTCACAATCTCCTTTACCTTCCTCCCTCACAACAGACACCCTGTGAGGTGGGTGGGGCTGGAGAAGAAGAAGAAGGTGATGATGATATTGGATTTATATCTCGTCCTATACAGAATCACAGAGTGGTCACTATCTCCTTTACCTTCCTCCCCTACAACAGACACCCTGTGAGGTAGGTGGGACTGAGAGAGCTCTCCCAGAAGCTGCCCTTTCAAGGACAGCTCTGAAAGAGCTATGTCTGACCCAAGGCCATTCCAGCAGGTGCAAGTGGAGGAGTGGGGAATCAAACCCGGTTCTCCCATATAAGAGTCCGCACACTGAACCACTACACTAAATTGGCTCTCTATGCAAAGTTGTGAGCTACTGCATAAATTATTGTGCTCTAGGGCCATTTTTACTGAGCTAAGACAAAAATGTGTGAGCAGGAGGATAAAAATCTCTGAGCTTGCTCCCGCTAACTCAGTTTGGAGGGAACACTGGTTGTGAGAACGTTAGGTAATGTAAAAGGTGAGTTTCCAATGCGGTGATAGAAAGTCACAAACTGTCAGTGTAAAAACAGCCTAAATTGAGGCCAACAGGTTTAGATTGTATAATATAGTGGGTTCAATGCAATGAGGAGACGTGGTAGCAATCATAGCTCTTTTTATTGGTTATAGCAGCGTAAGGGCTGCACTCAAAGAAGACTGGATTACTGGGCCAATGGGGCCAACTACATACAGCTCAAGGTTCCTGCGCTAGGACTTCACTGGCTCATTTGAACCAGCCGGGGGCCTGTGATTGGAGCAGGACGGCAGGGATTTGGATCCTGCTGCCCATTGTCTCTGAGTCCCCAAGCTCAAGTCTAAAGGCTCCAATGAGCCAGGCAGGATTGCAGTTAATAGTATATCAGTGCACATACTCAACAGAACCACTGAACCACTACACTAAATTGGCTCTCTATGCAAAGGAGTTCCTGCTACAAAAAAAAAAAAAAAGCCCTGGCTGTGATGTCACTTTATTTTCATCTTTTCCCCCAGTGGGGACCCAAAGTAGCTTACATGGATCTCCTCTCCTCCATTTTATCCTCGCAACACCCCTGTGAGGTAGGTTAGGCTGAGAGTGTGTGATTAGCCCAAGATCACCCAGCAAGCTTCTTTGACAATGTGGAGATTTAAACCCCAAAGCTCCCCTTTCATGTGGCATGCTCACAAAGTAGAGTTTTTGCTCACAAGACTCTGCAGCTTAGAGGGAACATTGCTCACAACTGTTTTGCATCGTTGCTGCCCCAAGCATCTGCATTTGTTTCGGTGAGATGAGTTCTGGCGCTGCTGCTGCAACGTTTCTCTCGAAACTAGTTTTGATCCAGTCATTTGTCTACAGGCGTTTCAAACTTGTATTGTAGAAGTTTTCATGTGTTTTAAAAGACTCCTCCAAAAGCCACAAGGTGCAGTAATTTGCATGAGAATTGACAGCACTTGAAATTTTGACATATCATTGCTTGCCTCATCTTGATAGACCGCTGTTATATGTTTTATTTTACTTTTTTAACTGTGTAAGATGTTTTAAAATCAATAATTTTATGTTAGATTTTATGTGTTGTGAGCCACCCTGAGCCACTTCGGTGGGAAGGGTGGGATATAAATTGAAATAAACTTGAAACTTCTAATTTAAATTTGTGTTATTTTTGCAGTTTTGACATGATTTCCAAGCAATCCTATACATTTAACTAAGCACTGATATTCCATTTGCCCTCTGATCAGAGACAGACACTCCCCCCCCAATTGAAATGCTTTCAGCGGGAAATATAGAAGTTTGGCTATGCAAAATGAGCAGAGCAAATCCACCAATGTAAAAGGAAAATAATTAAAATGGAACGGTGGCAGATGATTTGAAGACGCTAAAACTCTGGATCAAACTGGATGTAAAAACACCCTTAGGCAAGTCCCTTGGTCCATGGCCATTTTGCCAGGACCAAACGCCTGTATCTGCTCTACGGAACAAATCCTGGGCCATATTTCGTAACATTTCGAAATATTGCACGATACCCGCTTTTCTCAAAATATCCTCCGATTCAGACAAATATACAAAGCAAAGCCATCTGTCAGAGCAAACAACTGCCATGTTTTCCAGGGGGATAAAGACAGTTCCCAGGAATATGCGTGGGGAGGGATTGCAAAGCAAATAACGTTTTATGGGCAGATTCTAAGCACATCTTGCTGCCTGACGTTCCTGCGAGCCACAGTCTGGGTATTGCTGTGTGTTTAAGGATGCGGTGGAAATCCAGCAGATTTGATTTCTGACATGGATATTTCACTCCCCCACTGTTACAGCTAATCCCAAACTGTGCTTCTTTCTGGTCGCATCAGTTTATTCACCATTTTGGGAGGGGTGGAGCGCGGTCAATGACCAGATACACAAATTCTGTATGTTATTGGAGAATTAGAACCAGGATGTTCAGCTCAAATGCACATAACGTTATCAAAAGAAGGCATCTGTGTTTGGTCTCACATGAGGAATGCCAACCTCCAGGTGGGGCCTGGAGAGCTCCTGCTACAACAATAGAAATCAGCTCCCTTGGGGGAAATGGCTGCTTTGGAAGGCGGGCTCTACGGCATTATAATCTGTTGAGGTTCCTCTTTTCTCCACCCTGCAAATCTCCAGGGATTTCTCAGCCCAGAGATGGCAACCAGATCTCACATCCAGATGGATATCTGAAAGTGAAAGGTGTGTGTGGGGGGGAACAGGGATGGGGGAATATAGGATGTTGCAATCTCAGAGCACTTTCAGAAAAAGAAAACTTTATTTTTTTGGATCGTTCATCGTTTGTGAACAGAGAAGTCAGAGCATCTGTAATTAAAAGCACAGAGTGGTGAGAGACGGTGGCTCAGTAGTAGAGCATCTGCTTGGTAAGCAGAAGGTCCCAGGTTCAATCCCTGGCATCTCCGACTAAAAAGGTCCAGGCAAATAAGTGTGAAAAACCTCAGCTTGAAACCCTGGAGAGCCGCTGCCAGTCTGAGTAGACAATACTGACTTTGATGGACCCAGAGTCTGATTCAGTATAAGGCAGCTTCATATGTTCATATGTTCTTCTCGACTATATTGAGAGACTGAAGACTTTTGAAATATATGTGCATTATAGTCCTTTCTTTTGGTTTCCTGTAGTTTTGAATCCAAAAGCGACATCTCAGACAGGCTAAAGAAGGCTGGGCTGACGACTAAGAAATATAGTGATGACTTTCTGGTAAGTAGAAGTAATTATGTGTCATAATATGTCATGCAAACAGGGGAGAAAGGGGAGAAAGGAAAGAAAATCTTAACCCAAAAGAACTGAAGCAAGAACCAAAAAGGTTAACTGCAAACCAATATATGGCCAATTACTAAAAACTGTAAATGAAACTGAGATATTATCAATATTATCAAAAAAGCATGTATTTATTATAGAATGGAATTTATTATAGAATTATATGTTAAAAACATATGTGGGCACAATTGTAGACTCATTACAGCACAAAAATACAATGTATACAAAATGGAACTATTATGACCCAATGCATTTTGGCCTAAATAGGCCTTCTTCGATAGTCAAACTATGTTTGTACATAAAGGCTCATTATACAATAGTAACTTCGATATACAAAAACAATGCACAAGCTGACAGAGGACCATGAAAGGAGTGTAAAAATCAAGAACAGATTACACAAGGCAAAAGAGTTTGCGAGGTAGGGTTGCCCGTTCCCAGTTAGAGCCAGTTACAGTGAAGAGAAGACATGACGTTTAGCTTGTGTAACTATTGATTACACTGTGGCTCCGTGGAAAAATTGTATACTGTAACGGAATCAAAGGCTTAATGGAGAAGCTGAGGACTCAGAGAGCCCCGCGTCATGTGACCCGAAGGTGGGGGCCAGGGGGCTGGGACCTCTCAAGTCCTGAGTGACAGATAATGGCTCAGAGGTTAACTGTCAGAGAAAAACGGTCAGAAAGAGGCAGTTGGACTGAGAGTGTGGAGAGAGAGGCTTGTGGTGAAGGGAAGCTCTATCTACACTCTGTGAAATCAGCCAGGTGGCTGAGCGTGAGGCATAGCTCTAGGTCACGAGTGCCCTCTAAGGAAGAGGAAGGTGACAGAGAGTGTCTAAGGGGAAGACCTTAGTGGTCACAGACCTATGATACACTGCTCCTAGCAGATTATAAGGTGGCTGAGGGAGAGCCGTGGGTCAGAGGGAGTCAGGAGAGCTGGGGCTTGTCAAACCAGACGACTCGAGGGACCAGGCTCTCAAAGCCCAAGAGGCCAGCCTGATTATAGTTTAGGGGAGTGGATTACCAGAAGAACTGTGTACCCTGAAATACCTCAGAGCATTGCTGAAGGGTCTAGCCGACATACTGTAAAGTAGGGTTGCCAAGTCCAATTCAAGAAATATCTGGGGACTTTGGGGGTGGAGCCAGGAGACTTTGGGGGGTGGAGCCAGGAGACATTAGGGGTGGAGTCAGGATCAAGGCTGTGACAAGCATAATTGAACTCCAAAGGGAGTTCTGGCCATCACATTTAAAGGGACGGCATACCTGTTCAATTCCTTCCTTCCATAGGAAATAATGAAGGATAGGGGCACCTTCTTTTGGGGCTCAAAGAATTGGACCCCCTGGTCCAATCTTTTTGAAACTTGGGGGGTATTTTGGGGAGAGGCACTAGATGCTATACTGAAAATTTGGTGCCTCTACCCCAAAAAACAGCCCCCCCCCCAGAGCCCCAGATACCCGCAGATCAATTCTCCATGATTTTCTATGGGAATAAATCTCCCTAGGGAATAACAGAGTTCCCAGCAGACATTTTCCCCCTGTCCCCCCACTTTCTGATGACCCTGAAGCGGGGAGAGGGTCTCCAAACCGGGGGATTCCCTGCCCCCACCTGGGGATTGGCATCCCTACTGTAAAGAAACTGTTATTCCTACAAGATACAAACTAGCCTCTGTATAGCCGCCCTGAGTCCGCTTGCGGAGAGGGCGGGATATAAATGGAAAGTAATAAATAAATAATAAATAAATATATACATCTCATCCCCCAGTTAAAGCCTGTTTTGTAAATAAAGCGCTATAGTTTGCTGTTACGTTACGTTCTCTGGTTCCTGTGAGATTGGATAAGACTTCAAATCTGCAGTGGTCCCCTGTTCATCTACTATATCAGATCCCCAAAGAGACTAATGGGCATTTCGCTGCCCTCACTGAGGCAGGAGGCGATAGGCTGGCGTCGCCATAGTAGAAGAGAGAGGTGTGTGATATATACTTATGAGAGAGAGAGGAAGGCTTCGAAATCACCAGCGAGTTCTAGATGTGGTGAGTTCTCTCCTTCTCTTTTGGATTTATCTTGCTGTGAGTGTTCTGTTTCTTTTTTTGCGTTTATGAAGTCTTCACAACTCAAGCAAGATGAATCCTTTAATGGTCAGAAGCTGTTACTTGAAATTAACGTTGGGGACTGTTGGCCCTTCAAGAGACAGCAACCTGTGGAACAACTGAAGCTCTTTTGGATGGACTCTTTGTAGCTGTGCGTTTGTATGACTTATTAATATTGAATTCTTTTCACTGTGTTACAAATATAGATACCACGTTGTCATTCTAAAGTGTTGTTTAACTTCGGTGAGCTTTTTTGTATTTATATTTGAAGTCCCCGGTTGGGGGCAGAGGATCCCCTGGTTTGGAAGCCCTCCCCCCATTTCAGAGTTATCAGAAAGTGTGGGGGGGGCAGAAATGTCCTCTGGGCACTCCACTGTTCCATATGGAGACTGGTCTCCAAGGGTATAATAGAGAATCGATCCATCCATGGGTAACTGGGGCTCTGGAGGAGCTGTTTTTTGATGTAGAGGCACCAAATTTTCAGCATACCATCTGGTGCCTCTTCCCAAAAAACTTCCCAAGTTTCAAAAACTGGGGATATGTCCTGAGAACTTAACAGTACAAAGAGAAAGGCTTAGGCCATGTCACTGTAGCTGCACAGGAAGTGACATCATCATGCCAGCAACTTCCAAGCTATGTTCTGGTGTTTGGGCAAAATCTGTACGGTAGAAACCAGTTTTACCATAGAGTTTTTGCCCAAATACTAGAGTGTCACCCAGATTGATGATGTCACTTCCTTTGCAGCACTGATGGTGTGGCCTGGATCTTTCTCTTTCTTTTGGTAAGTCTCCTCTCTTCCACCAGTTGCAACCTGGGAAAGATTGGTAAGAAAAAGGGATAGACTGGAAAGTGGGGTAGAATTGGAGAAAGAGTCCACACTGACAGGTGGGCAGATCCAAGACAAGAATGGATGGTGCCAAGGGGATAAAAAAACACAAGTAACAGAAGGTTATGTCTTGTTCTCCAGCCAAGGGGAATGATCTGGAATAAATACGATTGAGACTCAGTTCTTTTTTTAAGCAGGAACGCATAGGAACGCAGTTCTGGCCGGCTTGTTCTCAGGGGGTATGGCTTAGTATACTCTTGAGTTCCTGATGTTTTTTTTCTACAAAAAAGGCTCTGTGTGAAACAATAGTGACAGCAGGGTGTGTGGCCTATTATGCAAATGAGTTCCTGCTGGGCTTTTTCTACCAAAAAAAAAGCCCTGTTGAGATTGTTGGGGCTTGTCATTCGTAGCCTCTAAGGCATTGTGAAGATTAATGAGAAAGATTCCTTAGGAGAATCTTTTAGGAGAATCAGTTAATGCCTGATAACCTGCTTGAAAATGATAACAAAATTCACAATGTTAGCCAGTGCTGCAAAGGCAACAATCCAAAGTTTATTGCAATGTCTGCTATCGGAGATTTCAGGTTGTCAAGCCAATCCATAGGATGCTTGTGGTGAATTAGTTCTACCACATGAAAAATGTTTCTGGTCTTCTCAGAATGGATTTGCTGTTCTTCAAAATGTCTTGGACGTTTTGCCTGACAAAGGAGGCTCTAAATTAAATTTGATTTTTTTAAAATGTAGAAATACATGGACATTTCTCTAAAAAAAATGTGTTACTGTGATCAGAATGGTTTTGGGTTTTTTCAAAGTTCTTTTTGATGTTTCCCTAGCTATAAAGCCCCCAAATTTGTGGCAAATATCATTTCAGGTGAAATTGTGGCAATAAGACACTTTAAGTGCTAGCTTTGTTGTATGAAATATTTGTCAGTCTGCAAAGCTGTTTGTACACATTGACTTTCATATCAGTAAACTCAATTTACCATTGTACTTTGTGGAATAGCAAGGGGGAAACGATCAGTGTGTCAGTTCTCATGGTATTCTTGTAGCCAGTGTAAAGAGAGACAGTTTGGTGTAGTGGTTAAGTGTGCGGACTCTTATCTGGGAGAACTGGGTTTGATTCTCCACTCCTCCACTTGCAGCTGCTGGAATGGCCTTGGGTCAGCCATAGCTCTTGCAGAGTTATCCTTGAAAGGACAGCTTCTGGGAGAGCTCTCTCAGCCCCACCCACCTCACAGGATGTCTGTTGTGGGGAAGGAAGATAAAGGAGATTGTGAGGGGTCTAAGGAAGACATTATGAGAAGGGGGAGGAGAAGAGTGGGAACCTATAGAAAAGCTTGACTACTGTCAGTATTTCTGGCAAATAAGAAGACTGTGAAATCTGCTGAATGGTGATATGGAAGCTGGTAGTAAGGACCAAGAGGAAGAAGAGGGTCCTTTGGCTTCTTTGGAGGATGGACTCTATGGCAATAAGAACATAAGAAGAACCCAGTGAAGGTCCATCTAGTCCAGACTTTTGTCTCACACAGTGGCCAATCAGTTCCTCTGCAGGGCCAACAACAGAGCATAGAGGCCAAGGCCTTCCTCTAAGAAGAACATCAGAAGAACTCTGCTGGATCAGACCAGGGAGGATCCATCTAGTCCAGCCTCCTGCCTCACACAGGGGCCAACCAGTTCCTCTGAAGGGCCAACAACAGAGCATGGAGGCCAAGGCCTTCCTCTAAGAAGAACATCAGAAGAACTTTGCTGGATCAGACCAGGGAGGATCCATCTAGTCCGGCCTCCTGTCTCACATATTGGCCAACCAGTTCCTCGTGGGGGGGGGGGGCTAACAACAGGGCAGAGATGCCAAGGCCTTCCTAAGAACAGCAGAAGAGCCCTACTGGATCAGACCAGTGAGGGTCCATCTAGTCCAGCCTCCTGTCTCACACAGTGGCCAACCAGTTCCTCTGGAGGGCCAACAACAGGGCAGATAGGCTGAGACCTTCCCCTGAGAAGAACATCAGAAGAGCCCTGCTGGGTCAGACCAGTGAGAATCCACCTAGTCCAGCCTCCTGTCTCATGTAGGGCCAACCAGTTCCTCTGAAGCACCAACAGGATATAGAGGCTGGGGTCTTTCTAAGAACAGAAGAGCCCTGCTGGATTTAGAGGTTTAGTGCCTATGAATGTGGAGATTTCCCTCAGTCACACAGTTCTACTCTCCTCCTCTGCTGAGGCCCCTCCCTTCCCCAACCCCACCCTCCCGAAGGCTCCGCCCCCAAATCTCTAGGAGTTCTCCGCTCCAGAGCTTCCAACCCTACTGTGTGCAGAAAAAGCTCATGGCAACTCTGGTGTGCCTGTAGACGTCTGGTGACCTTCTCACCCCCTTAGACTAGACAAATGGCTGTTTATCAATTGCATTCAATACAAAACTTCTGAAGAAATTTAAAAAAAATAGTTTAAGGCCCGCCATGATAGTGCAAAAACTGACAGGTAAATGAGAAGAGATGTTGACTTTTTAAAATAATAATGCATTGCATTCACAACAGCCTGAAGACATACAATAAAAAGCTAACTGGAATCTCACAGTGCCCCTAATCTTGGAGAATTTATGAGGCTGTTGCATTTTCTCATATCTCGGCTGTAGAGGTATGGCTGCGACGATCATGAACATTTCGCTTCCATTTAATAAAATGATTGGGAAACCCACTGGGTATTTTTCAAAAGCACATTTCATATAGAGGAGCCCATCAATGATAGCAGAAGGGAGGGGGGGACCCATAACAAGGCTACGCAGAATATCAGATGCGGAAAACAAATTGAGATCCGGTATGAAACGCCTGAGCTCTCTGCATGCATCCGGAGCAGCCCAGCACCAGAACCAATGTAGTCCTGCCTTTTCCTTCCATATTATGGCTGTCCTGGCATGCTCCGGTATAACCAAGGAATGTCTCTCAAGGACATGGACCAGAGGACCCCAATATGGTACCCATGAGCTCAGTAGTACCCACTGGCACCAGAGTTCCCAAAGTCCAGATGGTAGCGGGTAGGGTTGCCAAGTCCCTCCGCCCCTGAAAAGTCCCGTTGCCACACGCCATCCCTGGCATGATGATGGCACCCAGAAGTGACATCATTGCACCAGGGACGTTGCGCCAGGGACTCTCTAGGACTCACGATAAAACTCTATGGTACCATAAAGTTTTACAGTGAGTTCTAGAGCACCACACCAGAAACACTCTAGGATTTGTGGTTATACTCTATGATACCATGGGATTTTAGAGCAAATTCTAGAGCATCCCTGGAGTGACATCCCTGGTGTGATGATGTCATTTCCTGGTGACATCATCAGACGGGATGGTGTACACTGATGGGGCTCTTTGGGGGCAGGGATCCCCCCGGCAGCCTGCTCCCTGTCGACGGGTTGGGGTCCACCCAAGCAGGTGATCCCCCCCCCCCCGGTGGGAGCTTGGCAGCCCTCATAGCTGGAGATTATCCTACCATTACAACTGATCTGCAGGTGACAGAGATCATATTCACCTGGAGAATATGGCTGCTTCGGAGGGTGGACCCCATGGTGTTGTACCCTGCTGAAGTCCCTCCCCTCCCCAAACCTGGCCCTCCTCAGGATTCACCCCGCCCCCCCGCCCAAATCTCCAAGTATTTCCCAACCCAGACCTCACAACCCTCACTGGTACCTTTCTGAGGAAGGCCGAGTGTTTTGATTTTAAAAAGTGGGCAGGGCTTGTGTCCGGCAGTGCTTCTGATTGGCTTTGCGGAGGAGAAGGCATCCTGGGAAATGGAGCTTCTACCTTAAAAGCTGAACAGTTGCTGTGGAAGTTATGCATAACCTCCCTCCAGGGCATTTGACACTTAGCTCCTGCAGGAGCCATTTAATGGTTGCACCCGCCACCATCCCGTGTCAGAATGCCAGATGTGCCCAGACAGTTAAAAACACGGAGGATCCCTGTTAGAAGAACAGACAGGCAATGTTTCTTGCTCAGTCCTCCAAGACTACAAACACCATAGAGCAAGTTAGATAGTTAGGACAATATCAGTCTCTTTCCTGTCTGCTCTGTTTTCACTCACCCTCTCTAACCAGTAGAATGGAATCTCAGGGAACTTCCTTCCTCCAGTCTGGTGTAGTGGTTAAGTGTGTGAACTCTTATCTGGGAGAACCGGGTTTAATGCCCTACTCCTCCACTTGCTGCTGCTGGAATGGCCTTGGGTCAGCCATAGCTCTCGTAGGAATTGTCCTTGAAAGGGCAGCTGCTGTAAGAGCTCTCTCAGCCCCACCTACCTCACAGAGTATCTGTTAATACATTTCATAATAATGATAATACATTTTATTTATATCTCGCCCTCCCTGCTGAAGCAGACTCAGGGCGGCTAACAACATATACATTTCAGCTTACAATAAAACATCAGTACAATTAGATAAATAATTCATTACATAAAACCATCATATTTAAAACCATCATTCATAATTTAAAAATTAACATAAGTGGTGTTGTTGCGGGGGGGGGGGGGAGCGGGAAGGTAAAGGAGATTGTGAGCCACTCTGAGACTCTGAGATTCAAAGTATAGGGTGGGATAAAAATCCAGTGTCTTCTTCATCTTCTTTTCCCTTTTCTTCTTCTGACTTCATGGGACTGCCACGGCCCAGCTAGAACTGCTAGCTGGCCCGATGCCTACGAAATTCTTTTCTGCTTTCAGTTGACAAGAGAGAGAATGTGCTTCTTAAAAATAAATAAAAAGAACAGATGCTTTAGTAAAAATACACCTTCTGTTCATTTGTCCATACATAATTTCTTTCACACCTTTTATTATTTTCACATCCTTTTTAAATAATTATTATCAGCTTTTTATTCATATAGGCTAAGAATAAAATTCTGTACAGTATTCCAGAGATGTCGATTGAATGCTTCCTATAAACAGACATGTTTATACTACTCTAACAGAGCAGATGTAATATATAGCTTTTCTGCAAATTAAATTAAACTGTGAGATGGTCCCACATTCTTATTGTTGCTTGGGATTTTGATAATAATTGGTGAATGCATTCAAGATGACAGTTGTTCCTCCATTTGGTTGCTTCAGCTGGTGTTTCTGCTTGATTTTTGCTGTCCACATTTGTGAAAGTCCTTCCTATTTTTGTCTCCCCCCACCCTCGCAAAAACTGCTTTGAAGAGGCTGAAGGCTTTAAAGGCGGGAATCGTGGGTGTGTCAAAGTTATGGGAATATAGAAACTTTCCTCAACGTTCTTGGTATTTGCTTTGATCAGTCTACTAATTACACCAAGTGCCCTTCAAGCAGTCTAGCCTCATCCTTTTTTAATTGGAGATGCCAGAGATTGAACCTGCCTGCCAGGCAGATGCTCTACCATTAAACCATGGCCCATATTCCCAAATTTAATTTATGTAGGAAAGGAAAGGTCCCCTGTGCAAGCACCAGTCGTTTCCAACTCTGGAGTGACGCTGCTTTCACAATGTTTTCACGGCAGCCCTTTTTTACGGGGTGGTTTGCCATTGCCTTCCCCAGTCATTACACTTCCCCCCCAGCAAGCTGGGTACTCATTTGACCTCGGAAGGATGGAAGGCTGAGTCAACCTGGAGCCGGCTACCTGAACCAGCTTCCACTGGAATTGAACTCAGGTCGTGAGCAGAGGGCTCCGACTGCAGTACTGCAGCTTTACCACTCTGTGCCAAGGGGCTCTTTAGCAATTTATGTAGCTGCCTTAGATAGAATCAGATCCTTGGTCCATCAAGGTCGGTATTGTCTCCTCAGACTTGCAGCTGCTCTCCAGAGTTTCAGGACAAGGTGATTTACATTGCCTCCAATCTGACTCACTTAATTGGAGATGCTGGGGATTGAACCTGGGACCTTCGGCGTATCGAGCAGGTGCTCTTCCGCTGAACCACAGCCTTTTTGGAGATAGCTTCCAATGCATAAATACAGTAAGGTGCCTCCTCTCCCCAATTCCCAAGGAATGGAGAGCAAGAAAATAAATTTAAAAAGCTCATTTGGAAGTAGGGTTGGCAACTCTGGGTTGGGAAATTCCTGGAGATTCCGGGGTTATACCTGAGAAGGGCAGGAATGAGGGACGGCAGGATATAATGCCATGGAATCTACCTTCCAAAGTAGCCATTTTCTCCAGGGGACCTATCTCCGCCATCTGGAGATCAGTTGGATTTTCAGGAAACCTCTAGTCCCCACTAGGAGGCTGAAGAACTAGAGAGAGGTCACCTCAGACTAAAAAATACACACAACTCTAAGGTTATATTGACCAAAATTACTAAATTCTAATGTACTTCACAATTCTTACAAGTGAGAACATAAATACATGGCAATGTCGTGTACAAACAAGAACAAGTATCAGAAGAGTGCCAAAGAGGACAGGACGTTGACTTGGCGCTCCTGCTTTGAAAATTCTTCCACAACAAAAAGAAAGAACTCTCCGTGTAAAATGCAGTTTTAACTTGTTTTGAATAATAAGTATCAAAATACAAAACGAACATTATCAGTCCATACCACCAAGCTAAAACCTCATAAGTTACTCAGTGCTCCTACTGCCCTTATGTGGCTGAAAGCCACTATATTAGATTCAGTCCAGTATTAAAAGTAGGAGGTCCGACGGAGAACCGGTCTGCTTTGCAAGCCGTTTCGGATCTCAAATCCTTCTTCCAGGGACCATTCTTATGAGCTTTTCGTACAGTTTTCCAGGTCCAGTAGTGCCAAAAGAATTCCTAGCTTTCTCTAGTTAGCACGCATTATAGTGGGAATGCCCTTATCAGCAGTGCAAGATAGTACTTACTATGGTGTTCCTGCTATAATGCGTGCTAATTAGAGAAAGCTAGGAATTCTTTTGGCACTACTGGCTTAGTCTCTCCTCCGTGGTCCTGTTAACATTAGAAAATCCTTCCAGCAATGGTGTCCTCCACTTCTTATTGCCTCAATAAAGACAGCTTCAATAAATACAAGTTCCACTCTCTTCTTCTGTTTAGCACTAATATACAGTCGTTAAAGTACATTAAAAGAAGACACATAGTCCTCGTTTAATATAAGAACATAAGAGGAGCCATGTTGGATCAGGCCAATGGCCCATCCAATCCAACACTCTGTCACACAGTAGCCTAAAAACCAGGTGCCATCAGGAGGTCCATCTGTGGGGCTAGAAGCCCTCCCACTGCGCCCCCCCCCAGGCACCAAGAATACAGAGCATCACTGCCCCAGACAGAGAGTTCCAACAATACGCTATGGCTATAGCCACTAATGGACTTCTGCTCCATATGCTTATCCAATTCCCTCTTGAAGCTGTCTATGCTTGTAGCTGCCAACACCTCCCGTGGCAGTGAATTCCATGTGTTAATCACCCTTTGGGTGAAGAAGGACTTCCTTTTATCTGTTATAACCTGACTGCTCAGCAATTTCATTGAATGCCCACGAGTTCTTGTATTGTGAGAAAGGGAGAAAAGTATTTCTTTCTCTGCTTTCTCCATCCCATGCATCATCTTGTAAACCTCTATCATGTCACCCTGCAGTTGACGTTTCTCCAAGCTGAAGAGCCCCAAGTTTTTTAACCTTTCTTCATACTTGTATTGAGATTGATATTTGTTCTTGTTTGTACACTACATCATTGTGTATTTATGTTCTCACTTGTAAAAATTGTGAAGTACATTAGAATTTAGTAATTTCAGTCACTATAACCTTAGGGTTGTGTGCAGTGTTCTCTCTAAGCTGCTGAGTTTTGTGAGCAAAAATTCTACTTTGTGAGCTCCTGGCATTAAAGTTGTGAGCTGCTGGCATTAAAAGTTGTGAACTGCTGCATACATTATTGTGCTCTGGGGCTATTTTTCCTGAGCTAAGACAAAAATGCGTGAGCTGGAGGCTAAAAATCTGTGAGCTAGCTCACACTAACTCAGCTTAGAGGGAGCACTGCTTGTGTGTATTTTTTCCCCACCAATTCAGTCTGGAAGTCATTCTCATTGGGTTTTAATGCCATGCACTCCCGCCAAAGCACGCCGAGGATCACAGCCTGAAATTCAGTTTCGCTTTGCACAACAGGGAAGTTTTTCAAAATAGAAGAGAGCGACAGCTTCACGAGGATAGCATCTCCCCTCTGCCCTGTCCCCGTGTCTTTTAAGTATTTAGAAACCGCCTGCTACGTCTGGCGTGTACACATGTCACTAGCATTACCCAAAGTGGAAGTGACAATTAGCACGGAACGTTTCAATCATTATAAATTGATGCCTTGCGTTGCGTAACACCGAAGACGTAGGCAAGGGCCGAGCTGGCAGGAGAAGAAGACGTCGCTGATGGATCCCTCATAATTGCTGCCTCGAAAGGCTCCCTGTTGTCTTGTGAGAACCACATGGACAGCTGTGGGAGTCGACTCTTCGCTTCCATTTCGGAGGGGGCACGCCGAAGGACTGCAGATGAGGCATGGAAGAAAGGGCTGAGGCATGAGAGCAGTGTGTCCCTTGCATTTTAAAAGGAGCCGGTTCTTGTTCGTCCGTTCAACAGCCGCACATTGGGGAGTGTCTTTCTACAACACCAGGTGGCTGTTATGGATTCCACTCTGTTCAGATTTAACATCAGAACATTCTTTACAGCATTCCGCTTTCAGACTGTGCAAACAACTTTGTTAACTAGTCGATATTCCCACATCCCAACAGAACAATGTTTTTGCATTTGTGGTTCACCTATGATAGAGGATCTCCCCCGTTATATTCTATCCTGTCCACTCTACAACGCCCCCAGAATTAAATTTCTGTCTGGAGTACTAACCTCCTTAAAAGCACATTCAGAATCCGAAAAGATTATATTTCTGTTATCTGACAATGATGCTCATGTCCTATAGAGTCTCTTTGTTTGCCCTTGCAGCTAAGTAATATCAAATGCTGTAACTTCTTGAGGTTGGCCTTTCTGGGGAACTTTTAAGGTGTTAATTGGAAACTTTGTTGTTCGGGTTCTGTTTTGTTTTGTAATGGCCAATGGCTATACACAATACATTTTTGACTGACTGACTATGTATTCCACTCTGTCAGTATTCCATTAAGCTTTCATCAAATTAATAGGGATACCAGTTCCCAGGTGGTACCTGGAGTTTCCCCCATTTGGGGAAATCGCAGGGGTCAGCACACCTGGACTGCCATGGATGAGCCTCACCCTGAGAAAACCACCTTTGTGATCAAGGTGTCTCCCCTGCGCTCCATACTCATTGACCCCTAAACAGCGAAGCCCAACAAATATAAATTGTGATGATAGGGAACATTTTCCGAGCGCTATTGAGTTGTTCGTTGATGAAATGTTTTTATTGTATTGTATTGCTTTATTATATGTTGTACGGGGAACATATAATTCCCCTACGGGGAATGAGCGGAATAGTAATATACTAAAATAAATAAATATACTTAATAAAATTGTCTTCCTGTTGTCAACTCGGAACCAATTGGTGTTTGAAACTGTTGCAATTTTTTTTATATTTATCATCTAGAAGGTGCTGAGTGTATTCGCAGATTGCCATTGGATGGATGGATTGGTTCCTTGTCATGTTTGATATCATGCCAATGAAGGTTATTATCAGGTGGGGCCTGGGGTTCCCCTGGAATTCCAGCTCATCTCCAGACTACCGAGACTACTGCAGGGCTCAGTACTGGGTCCCATGCTCTTTAACTTGTTTATAAATCTTCGTTCGCGAAGCCAAGCCGAGAATGATTTGGAGGTGAGAGTAAGCGGTGAAGTGGCAAAGTTTGCAGATGACACTAAATTGTTCAGGGTGGTGAGAACCAGAGAGGATTGTGAGGCACTCCAAAGGGATCTGTTAAGGCTGGGTGAGTGGGCGTCAGTGTGGCAGATGAGGTTCAGTGTGGCCAAGTGCAAAGTCATGCACAATGGGGCCAAAAATCCCAGCTTGAAATACAAGTTGATGGAGTGTGAACTGGCAGAGACTGACCAAGAGAGAGATCTTGGGGTCATGGTAGATAACTCACTGAAAATGTCAAGACAGTGTGTGGTTGCAATAAAAAAGGCCAACACCATGCTGGGAATTATTAGGAAGGGAATTGAAAACAAATCAGCCAGTATCATAATGCCCCTGTATAAATCGATAGTGCGGTCTCATTTAGAATACTGTGTACAGTTTTGGTCACCGTACCTCAAAAAGGATATTATAGCATTGGAAAAAGTGCAGAAAAGGGCAACTAGAATGATTAAAGGTTAAAAAGAAGAAAGGTTAAAACGCTTGGGGCTCTTTAGCTTGGAGAAACGTCAACTGTGGGGTGGCATGATAGAGGTTTACAAGATTATGCATGAGATGGAGAAAGTAGAGAATGAAGTATTTTTCTCCCTTTCTCACAATACAAGAACTCGTGGGCATTCAATGAAATTGCTGAGCAGTCGGGTTAAAACAGATAAGAGGAAGTACTTCTTCACCCAAAGGGTGCTTAACATGTGGAATTCACTGCCACAGGAGGTGGTGGTGGCTACAAGCATAGCCAACTTCAAGAGAGGATTGGATAAAAATATGGAGCTGAGGTCCATCAGTGGCTATTAGCCACAGTATTTTACTGGAACTGTCTGGGGCAGTGATGCTCTGTATTCTTGGTGCTTGGGACGGGGGGCAAAGTGGAAGGTCTTCTAGCCCCACTTGTGAACCTCCTGATGGCACTTGGGTTTTGTTTTGTTTTGTTTGCCACTGTGTGACACAGAGTGTTGGACTGGATGGGCTATTGGCCTGATCCAACATGGCTTCTCTTATGTTATTATGTCTGGGAAAGCAATGCTTTGTGTTCTTGGTGCTTGGGGGGCACAATGGGGGGCTTCTAGTGTCCTGGCCCCACTGTTGGACCTCCTGATGGCACCTGGATTTTTTGTCCACTAAGTGACACAGAGCGTTGGACTGGGTGGGCCACTGGCTTCTCTTATGTACTTATCTCTTCTAAAAGCAAACTGCTTTGAAATCTTGCAGGATCGACTGAGACCGTTTCTGGAAAACCCTAGTACTCATCTAGCAAGATATCTGAAGAATACCTTCCATCAAGATTTCAGGGAGGAAAGGATGAGCCCCACAATGGCAGCTTTTCTTAGGAATATCCAGGTGAACAAACAAGTTGCTATTCCGACTCCTTCCACATGTTTTGGTTTGCTTCCGAGGACCCAGCTAGAGATGACGCAGATGCGATATGAGTAATGTCTTGGGCCATTTCTTTTTAGAAGCAATTGCAGTAAGTATGACCAGGGGTGGAATTCTAGCAGGAGCTTCTTTGCATATTAGGCCACACACCCCTGATGTAGCCAGTCCTCCAAGAGCTAGAAGCCCTAGAAAGAGCTTACAAGGCTCTTTTTCGTAAGTTCTTGGAGGATTGGCTACATTGGGGTGTATCACCTATTATGTAAAGGAGCTGCTGCTAGAATTCCACCCCTGAGTATGACTTTGATTGGGGTGTGGGTGTGGGGTACATTACGCTTTCCAAGGGTAGAGACTGACCAAGAGAGAGATCTTGGGGTCGTGGTAGATAACTCACTGAAAATGTCAAGACAGTGTGCGATGGCAATAAAAAAGGCCAACGCCATGCTGGGAATTATTAGGAAGGGAATTGAAAACAAATCAGCCAGTATCATAATGCCCCTGTATAAATTGATGGTGCGGTCTCATTTGGAATACTGTGTACAATTCTGGTCACCTCACCTCAAAAAGGATATTATAGCATTGGAGAAAGTTCAGAAAAGGGCAACTAAAATGATTAAAGGGCTGGAACACCTTCCCTATGAAGAAAGGTTGAAACGCTTAGGGCTCTTTAGCTTGGAGAAACGTCGACTGAGGGGTGACATGATAGAGGTTTACAAGATTATGCGTGGGATGGAGAAAGTAGAGAAAGAAGTACTTTTCTCCCTTTCTCATATTACAAGAACTCGTGTGCACTCAATGAAATTGCTGAGCAGTCAGGTTAAAATGGATAAAAGGAAGTCACTGCCACAGTGGAATTCACTGCCACAGGAGGTGGTGGCGGCTACAAGCATAGCCAGCTTTAAAAGGGGATTGGATAAAAATGTGGAGTAGAGGTCCATCAGTGGCTATTAGCCACAGTATATATATATGTGTGTGCGTTTGTGTGTTTGTGTATATGTGTGTATATGTATGTATGTTTATGTGTGTGTGTATATATACACACACACACACATATATTGGCCACTGTGTGACACAGAGTGTTGGACGGGAGGGGCCATTGGCCTGATCCAACATGGCTTCTCTTATGTTCTTATGTGTGACACAAAGTGTTGGACTGGATGGGCCATTGGCCTGATCCAACATGGCTTCTCTTATTTTCTTATGTGTGACACAGAGTGTTGGACTGGATGGGCCACTGGCCTGATCCAACATGGCTTCTCTTATGTTCTTAAGGGAGTTCCACACGTCTCCCACATCTCATTGCCCAAGAATCCAGTGGAGCAGGATCCAGCCAGTTTTCCTTCTAGTGAAAAAGGGAGACGGGACTACCCTTCAAGCAGTAAAAAGGCTGCTGTTGGTATGAACTTAGGTAGATCATAAGAGGGAGGGCAAGAAGGGATGAGCCGTCAGTACTCAGTTCTTGTGGCCCTTTCTTACATTCTCAGGATAATGCCGATTGCCACTCTTGGGTCAAGAAAAGATTTTCCTCCAGGTCAGATTGGCCTAAGATCTTGAAGGGTTTTTTTGCCTTCCTCTGGGCTCACTCTGAAGAGCTTTTACACCTTACCAGGAGAGCTCGGGACCATGGCGTTCTCTCCAGTTCCAACAAAGGCAAGGAAATCTTGTCGCTCCTTCTTGTCCTGAAGCAGCGAGAAGAGCACAGCTCATGCTGATCCATTTGTGATAGAAAACTTGAGAGTCATGGAGTAAAAGGACAGGTCCTCTTGTGGATCAAAAACTGGCTTAGTAACAGGAAGCAGAGAGTCAGTATAAATGGGCAGTCTTCGCAGTGGAGGACGGTAAGCAGTGGGGTGCCGCAGGGCTCGGTACTGGGTCCCATGCTCTTTAACTTGTTCATAAATGATTTAGAGTTGGGAGTGAGCAGTGAAGTGGCCAAGTTTGCGGATGACACTAAATTGTTCAGGGTGGTGAGAACCAGAGAGGATTGTGAGGAACTCCAAAGAGATCTGTTGAGGCTGGGTGAGTGGGCGTCAACGTGGCAGATGCGGTTCAATGTGGCCAAGTGCAAAGTAATGCACATTGGGGCCAAGAATCCCAGCTACAAATACAAGTTGATGGGGTGTGAACTGGCAGAGACTGACCAAGAGAGAGATCTTGGGGTTGTGGTAGATAACTCACTGAAAATGTCAAGACAGTGTGCGTCTGTAATAAAAAAGGCCAACGCCATGCTGGGAATTATTAGGAAGGGAACTGAAAACAAATCAGCCAGTATCATAATGCCCCTGTATAAATCGATGG
>NC_083238.1:61470378-61584007 GCF_032191835.1 Heteronotia binoei
AGGAGTGGGGAATCAAACCCGGTTCTCCCAGATAAGAGAGCTCTGGCTGACCCAGGGCCATCCCAGTAGATGCAAGTGGAGGAGTGGGGAATCAAACCCGGTTCTCCCAGATAAGAGAGCTATGGCTAGCCCAAGGCCATTCCAGTAGATGCAAGTGGAGGAGTGGGGAATCAAACCCGGTTCTCCCAGATAAGAGAGCTCTGGCTGACCCAAGGCCATTCCAGCAGCTGCAAGTGGAGGAGTGGGGAACAAACCCGGTTCTCCCAGATAAGAGAGCTCTGGCTGACCCAAGGCCATTCCAGCAGGTGCAAGTGGAGGAGGGGGGAATCAAACCCGGTTCTCCCAGATAAGAGAGCTTTGGCTGACCCAAGGCCATTCCAGCAGCTGCAAGTGGAGGAGTGGGGAATCAAACCCGGTTCTCCCAGATAAGAGAGCTCTGGCTGACCCAAGGCCATTCCAGCAGGTGCAAGTGGAGGAGTGGGGAATCAAACCCGGTTCTCCCAGATTAGAGTCCGCACACTTCACCACTACCCCAAACAGGCTCTCAGAAGCTGCCAGATACTGAATCAGACCATCTGTCCATCAAGACCAGTCTTGTCTACTCAGACTGGCAGCTTCTGTCCAGGTTTTCGAGCCTAGATCTTTCACATCTACCGCCCGGTCCTTTTAGCAAGAGATGCAGTGGGGTGGGGTTGAGCCTGGGATCTTCTACATGCCACACATCAGCTCGACTGAGGACCCTCGGCCTCTTCTTCGTCTTTGCCAGCATGGATTTCAGCCTCCCCAATCCATACCTAGAGCCCCTCCTACAACTGGTACACATATACTGGCCACTGTGTGCCACAGATGTTGCACTGGATGGGCCACTGGCCTGATCCAACATGGCTTCTCTTATGTTCTTATGTGCCACAGAGTGTTGGACTGGATGGGCCACTGGCCTGATCCAACATGGCTTCTCTTATGTTCTTATGTGACACAGAGTGTTGGACTGGAGGGGCCACTGGCCTGATCCAACATGGTTTCTCTTATGTTCTTATGTGCCACAGAGTGTTGGACTGGATGGGCCACTGGCCTGATCCAACATGGCTTCTCTTATGTTCTTATGTGCCACAGAGTGTTGGACTGGATGGGCCACTGGCCTGATCCAACATGGCTTCTCTTATGTTCTTATGTGCCACAGAGTGTTGGACTGGATGGGCCACTGGCCTGATCCAACATGGCTTCTCTTATGTTCTTATGTGCCACAGAGTGTTGGACTGGATGGGCCACTGGCCTGATCCAACATGGCTTCTCTTAGGTTCTTATGTGTGCCACAGAGTGTTGGACTGGATGGGCCACTGGCCTGATCCAACATGGCTTCTCTTATGTTCTTATGTGCCACAGAGTGTTGGACTGGATGGGCCACTGGCCTGATCCAACATGGCTTCTCTTAGGTTCTTATGTGTGCCACAGAGTGTTGGACTGGATGGGCCATTGGCCTGAGCCAACATGGCTTCTCTTATGTTCTTTTATGACACAGAGTGTTGGACTGGAGGGGCCATGGGCCTGAGGAGAATGGGATTTGGGAGAGGTATAAATGGGATATAATGCCAACAGAGCCCACCTCCCCAAACAGTCATTTTCTCCAGGCATGCTGCTCTCTTCCCCCCGCCCAATGGCTGTTTCAGGATCAGGCCCTCTGGCCATTTTTCAAATGGCCAAATTTCCTGGTAGAACAGTGCCAGTGGCCTGTGGCCACCATCTTGTCTGGTTTGGCCTGGTGGGAATGAAGGGGAAGAACAGTCTCAAGAGCTGAACAAAAGAGACTATCCATTAGCCGAGCAAATGAGCCACCAAGGATAAGACAGGAGGTCGCACGTTGAAAGGTTGGGGGGGTGGAGAATTTGTCTACACCCTGCTCACATCTCCGTTTCCCAGGGGGCTCGCTTATGGCCCATCCAGGGCTTTTTTTGTAGCAGCAGCTCCTTTGCATATTAGGCCACACCCACATGATGCAGCCAATCCTCCTGGAGTTTGCAGTACGCCCTGTACTAAGAGAGCTCTGTCAGCTTCAGGAGGATTGGTTACATCAGGCGTGCCTAATATGCCAAAGGAGTTCCTGCTACCAAAAACAGCCCTGGGTCCATCCACTTCAGTCAGATATGAAGAAGAAGATATTAGATTTATATTTCGGCCTCCACTCTGAATCTCAGAGTCTCAGAGTGACTCAGAATCTCCTTTACCCTCTTCCATCACAACAGACACCCTGTGAGGTGCGTGGGGGCTGAGAGAACACTCACAGCAGCTGCCCTTTCAAAGACAACTCCTATGAGATCTATGGCTGGCCCAAGGCCATTCCGGCAGCTGCAAGTGGAGGAGTGGGGAATCAAACACGGTTCTCTCAGATCAGAGTCCGCACACCTAACCACAACACCAAACTGGCTCTCTATGGGAATCATATGGGATGATTTCTAAGGAAAGGAAAGGTCCCCTGTGCAAGCACCAGTTGTTTTCGACTCTGGGGTGACGTTGCTTTCACGACGTTTTCACAGCAGGCTTTTTACGGGGTGGTTTCCATTGGCTTCCCCGGTCATTACACTTTCCCCCCAGCAAGATGGGGACTCCTTTTACTGACCTCAGAAGGATGGAAGGCTGAGTCTACCTTGAGCCTGATACCTGAACCAGTTTCCGCTGGAATCAAACTCAGGTCGTGAGCAGAGGGCTCCGACTGCAGTACTGCAGCTTTACCACTCTTCGAATAATAGAACATCATACATGAAGCCACTTCTGGTTCAATCAGATCCCTAGTCCATCAAGGTCAGTATTGTCTACTCAGGCTGGCAGCAGCTGTCCAAGGTCTCAGGCAGAGAAAAGTCTTTCCCATCACCTACTGCCTGGGAGCCAGTTTGGTGTAGTGGTGAAGTGTGTAGACACTTATCCGGGAGAACCAGGTTCGATTCCCCACTCCTCCACTTGCAGCTGCTGGCATGGCCTTGGGTCAGCCAGAGCTCTGGAAGATGTCCTTGAAAGGACAGCTGCTGTAAGAGCTCTCTCAGCCCCACCCACCTCACAGGGTGTCTGTTGTGGGGGAGGAAGATAAAGGAGATTGTGAGCAGCTCTGAGACAAGGAGATTCGGAGTGGAGGGCGGGGTATAAATCCGATATCATCATCATCATCATCATCATCATCATCATCATCATCATTATCATCATCATCTTCTTCTTCTAACTGGAGATGCTGCTGGGGATTGAACCTGGGACCTTCTGCATGCCAAGCAGAGGATCTACAGCTAAGCCATCATCTTAACAGTAACTGTCCATCGACCGAATGTCAGTTTAGGGAGACCTCTGGCATTCCCTTTTTCCGTTTTCAAAGAAAACCTGGCAGGCCCCTGGCATCAAGGCAGGATAAAGAGATCCCGCCTCAAGACAAAGGATTTGAGAATATTGTCCAAGGAGTTCTTTCCAATTCTGTGATTACTGTACGAGTTTCAGACGCTCTCGAAGGCACAGCTATGTATCGCAACATGCATGCTGCGAGGTTTCAAGACTTTAAATATTTATGGTGTTGATAAGAGAGGTAAATGCTAGCAAATAAGCTGGTGCAGGAAAATCAAATGTAGTAACGGGGAAATAAGTTATTTTGAGGCGGCAGGGAAGTTGTGACGAAGGCAGCTAACAACTGGGCATTTACTCTGGGCAATCTCAGCTGTCCGACCCTGCAATCCCGAAACTTCCTGGCTTGCCTTACCGTATCGAGACAGCCAGTAAGTACCGCTTGCAACGCAGACATTGATCTTAACCAGGGCACTTTTGAGCAGAAACGCACACGGAACGCAGTTCTGGCTGCCTTGGTGTCAGGGGGTATGGGCTACTATGCAAATGAGTCCCTGCTGGGCTTTTTCAACAAAAAAAGCCCTGATCTTAACACAAGAGTCAGACTTCTGTCCGCTGTTTAATTAACAAAGTCATCACCATAATTCAAACGAAACAGCAAAATAGGGGGCTAGCAGGGCTTCTTGTGTAATAAGAACATAAGAGAAGCCATGTTGGATCAGGCCAACAGCCCATCAAGTACAACACTCTGTGTCACACAGTGGCAAAAAATGTTATATACACACATACACTGTGGCTAATAGCCACTGATGGACCTGTGCTCCATATTTTTATCTAAACCCCTCTTGTGTAGCAGGAACTCCTTTGCATATTAGACTATCCCCCCACTTGATGTAGCCAATCCTCCTGGAGCTTATGGTAGATCCTGTAACCTCTTGGAGGATTGGCTACATCAGTGCAGCCCAGGAGTGGAATTCTAGCAGGAGCTCCTTTGCATATTAGGCCACACACCCCTCATGTAGCCAATCCTCCAAGAGCTTACAAGGCTCCTTTTTGTAAGCTCTTGTAGGATTGGCTACATCAGGGAGGTGTGGCCTAATATGCAAAGGAGCTCCTGCTTGAATTCCACCCCCTGGTGTAGCCTTCTATTCAAGGGAGTTTCTGCTACACAAAGAACCCTGGGGGCTAGGTCCCTCCTGGCAACTGGCGGAGGATGCGGAAGACCTAGGTCTCATTGCTGGCATTGCACAGGAAGTAATGTCCTCACACCAGCGATGTCCAGGTGATGCTCTGGCTTTATCCTGGCTTTCTCGTAGACTGGTGGGGGAGGAGCCTCAGCCAATAGAAGGAAGAGAGGCTTGGCTTAGTACCTCTGCTGTGTGATTGAGCAAGCCTGAAAAAGTAAGCTCTTCCTCCCCATAGGAGGAGCCTCAGCTAATGGAGAAAACAGAGGCTTTGCTCTTTAGATCCTGTGCGATTGAGGAAGCCTGGCAGAGCAAGCTGTGATGCAGAAGGAAGCAGGAGAGAGGGAGAAGGAAGCAGACGGCAGTCAGTTGCTCGGGAGCCTGATTCGGCCCCTGGGCCAGATGTTTGACACCCCTAATCTATGGCATACCAAAAAGTCCATCCTTCAAAGGTGCCCTTTCCTCTAGGGGAAACTAATCTCTGCAGCCTGGGTATCTGCTGTGATTCTGGGGAACCCAGCCTCTCGATATCCTTGTTCTTCAGGAACGGAGTGTTTTAAGGGCTGCTTGTGCAGGAGAGGGAAGAGAGGAAATGTATGGTCAACATGAGAGCAGGAGGAGACGTCGCTTTTAATAGAGCTATAAAATTCTGCCCGACTCAGATCAAATGCTTTGTCATTACTGTCAAGCAAAATTATGGCAAATCAGTATTAAATGTGCATTTTTGGGGAGAAAATCTATAATGCTGCTTCTCATATTGATTGGGGGAAAACAATTCAAATACTTCCACCTTCCCTTCCCTTTCATACATCAGGGCTGCATTGAGGAATACTAAATTTCTGGGTGTGCCCACGCATGTGTGCGCTCCCTTCGATCCTTCTCCGGCTCACCACACAAGCGTCTCTTCAAATGCATTCATTATTGCGAGAACAGGTTGAATCTGCAATTCCCCATCTGCCAAAAGCACATTAACCTTCAAGCAACTTCGCAGGACTGTCACTGGGCTTTGTGGGAAATTTTGTTGTTGTTCAGTTGCACAGTCAAGTCCGACTCTTTGTGACCCGCTGGACCAAGTCACGCCAGGCTCTCCTGACTTCCACCATCCTCCAAAGTCTGCTCAAATTCATGTTAGTTACATCAGTAATGCTGTCCAGCCATCTACTCTTTTGCTGTCCCCTTCTTCTTTTGCCTTCTGTCTTCCCCAGCATCAGAGTCTTCTCCAGGGAGTGCTCCTTTCTCATTTGGTAGCCAAAATATTTGAGCTTCAGCATCTGACCTTCCAGGGAACAGTCTGGGTGGATTTCCCTTAGGACAGACTGATTGGCTCTTCTTGCAGTCCAAAGGACTCTCAAGATTCTTCTCCAGCACCACAGCTCGAAAGTATCTCTTCTTCTGCACTCGGCCTTCCTTTTGGTCCAGCTCTCACAGCCATACATTACTACTGGGAATACCATCACTTTGACTAAACAGACTTTCATGGGCAGGGTGATGGGGAATTTAAAACACGGCTAATATAAACCCCAGTGCACCTTTGTGCTTCCTGCCCCAAACAACATCTCTCCTCTGCAACCAGATAACAGAGCACCTTAATTGACATGCTTAAGAGCAGTGTCCATTTGTAATTACAACAGTGCTCATTTGCCAAACCACCCTCTCGCTGAACAGGTCAGATGGCTACTGTCAGAAACTAATCAGATAAACCAGGGGTGTCAAACATGCGGTCCAAGGGCTGAATCAGGCTCCCAGAGGGCTCCTATCAGCCCCCCACCCCACCCCGAGCAACTGGCTCTTGTCTGCTTCCTTCTCCCTCTTCTCTTGATTCCTTCTGCATCACAGTTTGATTTGCCAGGCTTGCGCAATTGCACAGGAGCTACAGAGCAAAACCTCTATTTTCTCCATTGGCTGAGCCTCCTCCCTTGGGGAGGAAGGCAGAGCTTGTTTTTCCAAGCTCTTTCAATCGCACAGCAGAGCTTCTGAACCAAGTCTCTCTTCCTTCTATTGGCTGAGGGAAGGAAGAGGAAGGAAGGAAAGAGCCAGAGCTTCCTTTGCCCAGTTCCCTGGATCCCATGGGAGAAAGACAAAAAAAGCACCTTTAAGACCAATGAATGCTAACATTTTAAGCATGTTTTAAGGTTTATATATATATATATATATATATATCTTTAATTGTGTTTGTCTGCTACCAAATCTTAGAAAGGTATACACATGGCCTGGCCTGACATGGCCCAGCTCAACCTGACATGGCCCAGCCCAACAAGGTCTCATTTATATCAGATCCGGCCCTCATAACAAATGAATTCAATACCCCTGAGATAAACCATATTTCTTTTCTTTTCTTTTAAAGACACCCTATTGTCTCAAGTTTTAAATTCAGTCTAGATCCTTCTGGATCAAATGGCAAAACTCATACACAGAGTTCTGAACAGCGTTTTTTTTCTTTTTCTTTTTTTGTAGCAGGAACTCCTTTGCATATTAGGCCACACACCCCTGATGTAGCCAATCCTCCAAGAGCTTACAGGGCTGCTCTTACAGGGCCTAAAAGGAAGTCCTTCTTCACCCAAAGGGTGATTAACACATGGAGTTCATAGCCACAGGAGGTGGTGGCGGCTACAAGCATAGCTTCAAGAGGGGGTTGGATAAACATATGGGACAGAGGTCCATCAGTGGCTATTAGCCACAGCGTATTGTTGGAACTCTTTGTCTGAGGCAAGTAATGCTCTGTATTCTACCTGGGTTTTTTGGCCACTGTGTATTGGACTGTGTGTTGTCCAGTGTTGGACTGGATGGGCCATTGGCCTGATCCAACATGTCTTCTCTTATGTTCTTATGTACTGTAAGCTCTTGGAGGATTGGCTACATCGAAGGTGTGAGGCCTAACATGCAAAGGAGTTCCTACTACAAAAAAAGCCCTAGTTCTGAACTGGAACTTTTATTTAAGGAAATATGTTCAGCGTATTTCAAGTTAATCACTTGAACACATCAACAAACCGAATACAGAAGGCATCTGAGAGATCCTGATGCATCAAAATGGCTGACTGAATAACTGAACCTATAAAATGGTCAGGGCAGATACGGAAGATATTGTGAGAGGACAAGAGTTGCTAGAAAAGACAATCCTGCTAGGAAAAGTGGAGGGCAGCAGGAAAAGAAGACCCACCATGAGATGGATGGAGTCAGTCAAGAAAGCGACAACCTCTCTGTTTGCAAGACCCAGGAATGGCTGTCATCGAGAAGTCACTTTGGAGAACTTTAATCCACAGGACAGAGTCCAGCCACACTCTAATTCTGGGGTAAAACTCTGGGGTAAAATCGACTACTAACCAGAGAGTTTTGCCCAAAAGCTAGAGTGTTCCCCCTGATGTCGCCAACGTGATGACATCACTTCTGGGTGACCTCATTGCAGTGCTCACACAGAAGACCCCTCCCCCCCGCAGCCAGGTAGGCACTGTCAACCCTAGAGAATGGGGACAGGGTGGGCAAATGGTGACTACTATTGTTTTTCAGAACATGCAGGGAAGAACACCCATTACAAGCTATGCACGGCAGAAGGCAATCTCAGAAGGGCAGCCACGTTCGGTGGCAGCAAAAATAAGAAGCAGCCAAGCAGCACCTGAAAGACGAGCCTATCTTTTGATGCTAGTAATGGATGAGAGAGCCGTCTTTCACTGAAAAAGTGGTAGGCTTGCCAAGTCCTCTGCGTTCTCCAGTACAGCGTTCCCTGGAAGTGACGTCATCGTGCTGGTGATGTTACGTGCGGCCGCTCTAGGCATTTCCAGGAAAACTCTATGGTTTCCTCAGGAGGCACTCTAGCAATTTGGGAGGGAAAACTCTATGGTACAATAGGTACCATAGAGTTTTACCCTCCCAATTTACTAGAGCGTCTGGGAAAACCATAGGGTTTTCCCGGAAATGCCTAGTGCGGCCATACATGGTGTTGCCGGTGCGATGACATCACCCGCAAATGATGTCATCACATCAGCAACGTTGGGGGAGATTCCCCCAGCTGGGCCAATGTGGGCTGGCAGGTTGGGAACCTCCAGGGTGAGAGAACAGAAAGCCTTTGGGGTGCCACAAACCTCCCATTTCTTTTACATCACAAGGACACACTGCCTATGAAGAGAAGGTTATTTATAAAAAAATCAACTACATTTTTAAAAGATTGGCACTGGTATATTAGAAGGGTTAGCTAATCTTTTCCCGACCGTCCTCCGAAACCACAAATTCTGGAACGGGGGTTGCTGGGAGTTTGGTAATGGGGCCAGTCACCTCAAATCACTTCACCCGTGATTCTATTAGTCCTCTGCTATCTCCAACGGTCACCGCCGACATACATCAGAGGAAAAAAAAGTTATATTTGCTGTACCTTTTATCTTAATAGGCTACTGTCACACTATATTTAACATTTTAAAAATCAGATCCACTGTGACAGCTGCCTTGTTAGACTCTCTTGTAAAGCTAACTTCTAAGAATGCACCACAGGCTCCTGAAATGGCCCGTTGCTCAGTTGGGTATAATTTATCATTCTTGGCTCCTAAAGTCTCTTCTTTGGGATCTTAGTTGAGGCGGGTTGGGTTTTTTTAGAAATCTGAAGGAGGCTGGAAAGTTATTTTGGTAAGTGGACCAAGATCAAATCTGGAGAACTTCCAGAATTACAGAAGATCTCAAAAATACAGTTGTCTACAAGACTACATATGTCCCAGTTGTCTGGAACAAAATGGCAGCTGCTCTCTCCCCAAACTACACCCTCAGATTGCCAGGACTTTCCTAACCTAGATTTGGCAACTATCAAGAGGGAAACACTCTTATACAGGAGTGGAATTCTAGCAGGAGCTCCTTTGCATATTAGGCCACCCCCCCCCCGATATAGCCAATCCTCCAAGAGTTTACAAAAAAGAGCCTTGTAAGCTCTTGGAGGACTGGTTACATCAAGGGTGTGGCGTAGCCTAATATGCAAAGGAGCCCCTGCTAGAATTCTACCCCTGCTCTTATAGAACACTCTTATAGAACAAGTTATCAGATCAGAGTTGAGGGGGAACGTTTTAAAGGAGTTGTAAACTGTTTGATACAGGAGCAGACAGATGGTCATCTCCAAAACAAAGAACTTCCTGACTGTTAGAGCGGTTTCTCAGTGTAACAGGCTTCTTCCTTGGGAGGTGGTGGGTTCTCCTTCCTTGGAGGTTTTTCAACAGAGGCTAGATGGCCATCTGACAGCAATGAAGATCCTGTGAATTTAGGGGGAGTTTAGAGCGGTTCCTCAGTGGAACAGGCTTCCTCCTCGGGAGGTGGTGGGCTCTCTTTCCTTGGAGGTTTTTAAACAGAGGCTAGATGGCCATCTGACAGCAATGAAGATCCTGTGAATTTAGGGGGAGGTGTTTGTGAGGTTAGAGCGGTTCCTCGGTGGGACAGGCTTCCTCAGGAGGTGGTGGGCTCTCCTTCCTTGGAGGTTTTTAAACAAAGGCTAGATGGCCATCTGACAGCAATGAAGATCCTGTGAATTTAGGGGGAGGTGTTTGTGAGTTTAGAGTGGTTCCTCAGTGGAACAGGCTTCCTCCTCGGGAGGTGGTGGGCTCTCCTTCCTTGGAGGTTTTTAAACAAAGGCTAGATGGCCATCTGACAGCAATGCTGATCCTGTGAATTTAAAGGTAAAGGTAGCCCCCTGTGCAAACATCAGTTGTTTCATACTCTGGGGTGACGTAGCACAGCAGACTTTTAACAGGGTGGTTTGCCATTGCCTTCCCCAGTCATCTATACTTTCCCCCCATCAAGCTGGGTCCTCATTTTACTGACCTTAGAAGGATGGAAGGCTGAGTCAACCTGGAGCCGGCTACCTGAACCCAGCTTCCGCTGGGATTGAACTCAGGTCGTAAGCAGAGAGCTTGGACTGCAGTGCTGCAGCTTTACCACTCTGCGCCACAGGGCTGCTCAGTGGTAATTTGTGAGTTTCCTGCAGTGTCAGACTAGATGACCCTGGAGGTCCCTTCCAACTCTTCCATACGATGACCACACTGCAAGGCACAGTGGTGGATGCAGGATTTACTTACAGTCCGCTTTAAAAAAACAAAACAATACAGACTCAAGGCAAATGGGGTTCACCATTCCCCGGATCCAACTGAAGAACACTATTTGCATTTCTTATTTTTTCCTTGTCATTTCTTTTTACCTGTATTTATTTTTTGTTTACTATTTTTGTTGCTTGAATATCATTTGCCTGTTCATATCTGCCTGCTCTCCGGTCCCCCCCCCCGTCTGTTTCTAAAAATAAGCTGTTAACACCATTATTATTTGCACTAATTTTATTTACAATGCTAATACCTAGCAAACAGGACAAGGTGGTTTTAGAGCACAAAACCCACGGGCAAAAGGGGCTTCAACCCCACCTGCTCATCTTCCAGTTCCCCACCTTTGGGAGGTATAACACTACCTGGCATAATATTTTATGACCAGCACCTTGAAGCGAATCTGATGCACTAGCGGTAGCCCGTGCAGCGCTTTCAGCACAGGCTGAATGTGCTCCCATAAAGGAATTCCCATTAGCAGCCTGGCTGCAGCATTCTGCACTAACTGAAGACACCCCATGTAGAGGGCATTACAGCAATCCAATCTCGACGTGACCGTCGCTTGGATCACTGTTGCCAAGTCGTCATGTTCGAGAAAGGGGACCAACTGCCTTGCCATCTGCAGATGGTAAAAGGCTGACCTTGCAGTGGCCGCTACTTGGGCCTCCATTGTTAGAGGGGGGATCCAAGAGCACCTGCAGGACTGGATCTACATGTTTTTTGAGGGGGGGGGGGGCAAAATTAAAAAATGGTGCCCCCTTATGGGCCATTCTATCTTATGGTCCCATAGAATACAATTGACTCAATACCCAATTTGGTGCCCCCCCCTCGCCCGGCACAAGCACCCCCCCCCTCTGCCTCCCCCTAGATTCGGCCCTGAGCACCTCAGAGGTAAGAACATAAGAACATAAGAGAAGCCATGTTGGATCAGGCCAGTGGCCCATCCAGTCCAACATTCTGTGTCACACAGTGGCCAATATATATATATATATACACACACACACTGTGGCTAATAGCGACTGATGGACCTCTGCTCCATATTTTTATCCAATCCCCTCTTGAAGCTGTCTGTGCTTGTAGCCGTCACCACTTCCTGTGGCAGTGAATTCCACATGTTAATCACCCTTTGGGAGGTATAACACTACCTGGCATAACATTTTATGAGACTCATGGCTCGGCCCAGCAAAGTCCCATTTGTGTCAGATCCGGCGCTCCTAACAAATGAGTTTGACACCCCTGCGTGTAGACTCTCAGTCCATTGTTGAATTGTGGCCTGTGTGTCTGACAGCCAGTCGGCCTCTCTCTAAATAACAATCCCACTCACATTGTCTCGTGCCGAGTATTAGCCGCACTTCAAGACCACGAGACAGCGACAAAACGTTCATTTTAAAATACTTTTTTGGAAAAAAAATCCTCACTCCCTCAGTGGGCAGGAAGATAACTGCTGGCAAGATGCAGTATTTCCTTTTTAATAGGGAATCTTTTTTTTAAAGGACCCAGGGGAAAACTGCCATAAAAAGGAATTCTTTCCAAAATGCTCCTCGTTGAGTGGCCGTTTCGTAAAGGAGACAATAAAATGAGCTCTGCTCGAGAGACCATCAGTAGCTGATCAGCCCAGAAACCTGTTCGGTCAAAGCACCACGTTGTAAAACAAGTCTGTTTTAGGAGGGATACACTTTGGCTTAATTGCTCTGAGAACAGGACTGGCTGTTTTGAACTAGGCATTGACACCTGGCCCCATAAAAGAACAATTTAGAGGAGCGTGTATGAAAAGCGGGGGGGGGGGGGGGGGGTTGTGGACCTGTTTAATCCTCTCTTTCTCAACGTGGCATGACTGTGTGGATTGGGATCCCAGAAGTGATGCGGTGGCTAAAAAGCCAAATGCAATTTGGGACTGTATCAACAGATCACGTGATGGGATGGTATCGTTTTACTCTGCTCTGATAAGACCTTGCCTGGAGTATTGTGTTCAGTTATGGGCACCACATTTTAAGAAGGATATACACAAGCTGGAACGGGTCCAGAGGAGGGCAACGAAGCGCTGAGGGGTCTGGAGACCAAGTCCTATGAGGAAAGGTTCACAGAATCATAGACTCGTAGAGTTGGAAGGGACCTCTAGGGTCATCTAGTCCAACCCCCTGCACAATGCAGGAAACTCACAAACACCTCCCCCTAAATTCACAAGTTGAAGGAGCTGGGGATGTTTAGCCAGGAGAGGAGGTGGCTGAGAGGTGATATGATCACCATCTTCAAGTACTTGAAGGGCTGTCATCTAGAGGATGGTGTGGAATTGTTATCTGTGCAGTGGTGGGATTCAAATAAATTAACAACAGGTTCTATGTCCTAATGACCATTTTAACTATATCAAAAGATATACCGAAAGGTAGTTTAATAATTCACGCATTAAATACTGCAATAAGAACAGTAAAAGAGGTAAAGACAACTAGATTATGTTTAAAGAAAGATTTATTGAAGATATTTCTATATTGGGAGTTCTGGCCCTCACATTTAAAGGGATGGCACACCTTTTCAATGCCTTCCTTTCATAGGAAATAATGAAGGATAAGGGCACCTTCTTTTGGGGCTCATAGAATTGGACCCCCTGGTCCAATCTTTTTGAAACTGGGAGGGTATTTTGGGGAGAGGCACTACCGTCCTCCACTGCGAAGACTGCCCATTTATACTCACTCTCTGTTTCCTATTACTCAGACAGTTTTTGATCCACAAGAGGACCTGTCCTTTTACTCCATGACTCTCAAGCTTTCTAAGGAGCCTTTGATGAGAAACTTTATCAAAAGCTTTCTGGAAGTCAAGGTAAACAACATCTGTTGGGTCCCCTTTGTCCACCCCCTCAAAGAACTGTAACAGGTTAGTGAGGCAAGATCTTCCCTTACAGAACCCATCCTGAGTCTTCCTCAATAACCCGTGTTCATCAATGTGCCTGCTCATTCTGTCCTTGATAATGGTTTCTAACAACTTTCCCGGTATTGAAGTCAGACTGACTGGCCTGTAATTTCCCGGAAATCCTCTGGAACCCTTTTTAAAGATGGGGGTGACATTTGCTACCTTCCAGTTTTCAGGAACAGAGGCAGATTTCAATGAAAGATTACATATTTTTGTCAGAAGATCAACAAGTTCAACTTTGAGTTCTTTCAGAACTCTCGGATGTATGCCATCCGGACCTGGTGACTTATTAGTTTTAAATTTGTCTATCAGTTGTAGGACCTCCTCTCTTGTCACCTCAATCTGACTCAGGTCTTTCAACACCCCTTCCAAAATTAGTGGTTCTGGAGCGGGCAAATACTTCTCGTCTTCCACAGTGAAGGCAAAAAATGCATTCAACTTCTCAGCCATTTCCCTACCCCTGATGTAGCCCATCTTTGTATTCAGGTACTCATGATGTTATACATGGTTTACTAGCCTTCCCCTTTAAATCCGCACAACCTTGTGCAGTAGGTGGGGCTGACAGACACAGCACCATCCTTAAAAGATCTAACTCAGACTCTCACGCAGGTCTATGCAACTGGGCTGCATAGGGAAATGGCTTTAGGATTGCACTGATAGTGACTGATTGAAATCAGCCTGTGAGTTTTGCAGGAATTTGACCTTCAGTCTTCCCAGTCCAGAATTCTGATTGCAACAAATCTTGGCTTCTTCTTCTGGCCAATTAAATAAAAAAAACGATTGCTCCTAACTTTGAACAATTTGAACAATTGCTTTGAACAATTTTGAGGAAGAGAAGAAGAAGAAGAAAAAGAAGACCATAGATTTATACCCCACTCTTCTCTCTGAATCAGTCTCAGAGTGGCTTACAATTTCCATTATCTTCTTCCCCCACAACTGACTCCCTGTGAGGTAGGTGGAGCTGAGAGAGCTCTTCCAGAAGCTGCTCTTTCAAAGACAACCTCTGCAAGAACTATAGCTGATCCAAGGCCATTCCAGCAGCTGCAAGTGGAGGACTGGGGAATAAAACCCAGTTCTTCCAGACAAGAGTCCGCACACTTCACCACCACAACAAACTGGCTCTTGATAGAAAGGATAAACAGGATAGAAACCTGGTAAACTAGTCACTAACTGCTGTTAATACACCTATGTCCTTAGTAATGTTTGATTTTTTCCCTCTTCAGTGTTGGATCCAACCATTTTCTCGCCATAAATACCAACAACTGTCCATAACAATATAATTCCCAGGGTCCTGGGTGGGACGTGCCAAAAAAGTACCTTTTCAGGTTCAGGTATATTGGACTGGCAATATATTGGTAATTCCAATATTCCTGAATTCCAGATCCTGTATGGTAATTGGATTTGGAGGGTCCCCCCCCCCCATTTCCAGTTTTTTCAGGACCATTATTCTGTATGGGGAATGGCTGGGGAAATGGAACAGTTGTTTTGAAAGATTTCCAGGTGGCCGGGGGAGTTGTTTTTAGAAGAAGAAGAAGAAGATATTGGATTTATATCCCGCCCTCCACTCCGAAGAATCTCAGAGGGGCTCACAATCTCCTTTCCCTTCCTCCCCCACAAAAAACACCCTGCGAGGTGGGTGGGGCTGGAGAGGGCTCTCCCAGCAGCTGCCCTTTCAAGGACAACCTCTGCCAGAGTTTTGGTGACTGAAGACCATTTCAGCAGGTGCAAGTGGAGGAGTGGGGAATCAAACCCGGTTCTCCCAGATAAGAGTCCGCACACTTAACCACTACACCAAACTGGCTTTTAGAGGCACAAGCACCACAATCGCAGGGAAGCTGCTGGTGCCTGTCCTTTCAATCAGTGGCTCCCAACCTTTTTGGCACCAGGGACCAGTTTTGTAGCAGACAATTTTTCCACGGACTGTGGGGGGTGGTGCAGGGGTTCTTGCTGCCCCAGGCCACCCTGCTCCCATGTCCCTGCCCCCATGGGGCTCTTTAAATACGGGGGAGACTGGGGCTGCTTCTGGCCACCTCCCCTGGAAGGGGAGGCAGCCTCAGAGCGAGGCCACACTGCCTCTTTCGTCCACCACCGGCTTTGGAGTGAGGCTGTGTGGGTGGGCAAAAGGGGTGGTGGAGCAAGCCTGCTCTCCTCTATGCCTGGGAAGTAGGGCTTGGAGGAGAGCACACGCCGCTGATCCATCCCACCGCTCTCAGCTTCCCAGATCTGTGACCCAGGAAGCCAAGAGTGCTGTCCCTGTGCAGCCTGGATGCTAACACACCACGGAGCAGGACCGGTCCATGGCCTGGGGGTTGGGGACCCCTGCTTTAAATAACCCCCAAGTTTCAAGTCGATTGGACCAAGGAGTGAGTCCAATTTTATGGGCCTCTGAACATTATTTCCAGTGGAAGGGGGGACAGAAAACCCTGCAAGCTGCTTCCAGGGCAAACCCCCCCCCCCATGTCTGCAAGTAGGAATCACTGACAGACAGCGAGTTCAGCAGAACTTCTACAGAACTCAGTAATCCCAGAGGAACCACAAGCCAATGTGTCAAGCCAGAGAACCAAAATCAAACCAGAGAATCTTGCAGTGGAACCTGAAGCGGGGTGGGGGTGGGAGGTTCAAGCCCGTTACAACCAGTGTACAGACTGCTATGGAAGTGTCAAACTCATTTTGTTATGAGGGCCGAATCTGACATAAAGGAGACCTTGTCTGGCTGGGCCATGTCAGGCTGGGCCATGTGTGTTCCTATTTAAAGATTAGGTAGCAAAGATACAAACTTTATAAAGGACACAAACACAAATATATTTCCTAAAAAACTTAAAACATGCTAAAAGCATTAGCACTTGTTGGTCTTAAAGGTGCTTTCTTTGTATTTCTCCCACGGGATCCAGGGAACTGGGCAAAGGAAGCTCTGGCTCTTTCCTTCCTTCCCCAGGGGACTGGGGGGGGGAGCCTCAGCAAATAGAAGGAAGAGAGGCTTCACTCAGTATCTCTGCTGTACGATTGAGGGAGCTTGGCAAAGCAAGCTATTCCTCCTCCTTCCTCCCCAAGGGAGGAGCCTCAGCCAATGGAGAAAATAGAAGTTTTGCTCTGCAGTTCCTGTGCAATTGAGGGAGCCTTGCAAAGCAAGCTGTTATACAGAAAGGAGAAAGAAGGAAGCAGATGACAGTCAGTTGCTCAGGGGCCTGATAGGAGCCCTCCGAGGGCCTGATTCGGCCCCCAGGTCAGATGTTTGACACCCCGGCTTTGCAGAACGAAGTGTCACTCTGGCAATGTGAGCTTAAAAGGCTGGCCTCCCTAAAAAAGCAGTGTGCCAACCAAAGCTGGTTATACAAGCTTGAGCAAACATGGGTGGAGGACTCACATGTCCAGGCAGAGGGTTTTTTTTACCATCACCTGAAAGCTACTACAGTTGGGGCACCCAAACGCATGCCATAGAACCCATCTGAACAGAACAACCGTTGGCTGGGGAAAAGCCTGGCTATCAAGCCTTGTTTTGCATACATGGCAACACGCTCCAATATTTATCTCTCTGCAAAAAGAAAAATCTGTCACCTAATTTGACTGCCATTTGCAAAAAAACCAAACAAGCCCGACGCCCCCACAAGTGTTTGCAGCCCACAGACCTTCGCCTACTCATCCTTCCAGGAATGAAAGTGGGCGGGGCTTCCTGACTCCGCGAGCGCGCACGAGCGAGCGGAGCCCTTCTTTGCCGAGGGGCATGCCGGGTCTGGTAGTCTTTCGAGCCTCCTGCCTGCTGCGCTACCGAGCGCAAGGACTACGAGTCCCAGAAGGAGCTGCGGTGGTTAGCTTGAGTTGCTTTTTTCTCGGCGCCTGGGTTTTAATCACACGTGGGAGTGGTGAAGCTGGAAGGGGCTGGAGGGAGTGAGACGCAATTCCTGGCAGGGCGCGCGTCTAACTTGTTCGCTTGGGGTTTTTTGCAGTCTGGTGGGGAAAAGAAACTGGTGAGTTTTAGGCACTTAGAGGGGAAAGTCCCCGTTGATCCAAGGGTGCCCGACCAACAAACGGTTCTATAGAACTGATAGTGCATTAGGTAACGGTTCCATAGAACTGGTGCGAACCTGCTGAATCCCACCACTGGATAGCCCCAGAATGTAGGACCAGAACCAATGGGTTGAAATTAAATCAGAAGAGTTTCCGGTTCAACATTAGGAAGAACTTCCTGACTGTTAAAGCGGTTCCTCAGTGGAACAGGCTTCCTCCTTGGGAGGTGGTGGGCTCTCCTTCCTTGGAGGTTTTTAAACAGAGGCTAGATGGCCATCTGACAGCAATGAAGATCCTGTGAATTTAGGGGGAGGTGTTTGTGAGTTGCCTGCATTGTGCAGGGGGTTGGACTAGATGACCCTGGAGTTCCCTTCCAACTCTATGATTCTATGATTCTTAGTCTAGGGCAGAATGTGGCAAGGAAAGGGAACTCAGCACAGCTTATCGTTGGAACTCTCTGTCTGGGGCAAGTGATGCTCTGTATTCTTGGTGCTTGGGGGGGCACAGTGGGAGGGCTTCTATTGTCCTGGCCTCACTGGTGGACCTCTTGATGGACTCCTGATGCTCTGTATTCTTGGTGCTTGGGTGGGCATAGTGAGAAGGCTTCTAGTGTCCTGGTCCCACCTATGGGCCTCCTGATGGCTCTTGTTTTTTTTGGCCACTGTGTGACAAAGAGTGTTGGACTGAATGGGCCATTGGCCTGATCCAACACGGCTTGTCTTATGTTCTTAAGGATGTGATCCCCTAAAAACTACTCTCACTAATTAGTTATTGTAGATTTTCCGGGCTGTATGGCTGTGGTCTTGGCATAGTAGTACTAGCAGTTGTGATCAGCATCCTCAAAGGTATAACACAGAAGGCTAAAGTTCTCTCTGTGTCAAAGAGAGAAGAAGATGGTAGGCAGGTAATTTATATCTACTCAGGAAGGTGGGGTAGGGCTGAGTCATTATCTTGTAGGAATTTCCCAGGCTGTGACATGTTAATGGAAGAGCTTTCCTGAGGAGGTTCTTTTGTATATGGACTCAGCTCTACCCCCACCTTCCTGAGTAGATATAAATCCCTACCATTTTCTTTTTCTTTCCTCTCACTTTGAAACAGAGAGAACTCTCTCTTTCTGTGTTATACCTCTGAGGATGCCGGTCACAGCTGCTGGTGAAATGTCAGGTACTACTAGGCCAAGACACAGCCATACCGCCCAGAAAATCTGCAACAACTAATGAACTCTGGCTGTGAAAGCCTTCGACAAAATACTCTCACGACGTTGCCATTTCCTCCAGGGGAACTGATCAATGTAACCTGCAATCAAGTGTGATTCTGGGAGATCTCCAGGTCAGGTTGGCAAATAAACAGATATTGGAGAGATGGAAGTTGGTCATGTGATAATTGCAACCAGGGGTGGAATTCTAGGCCACACACCCCTGATGTAGCCAATCCTCCTGGAGCTTATAAGGCTCTTTTTTTGTAAGCTCCTGGAGAATTGGCTGCATCAGGGATGTGTGGCCTAATATGCAAAGGAGCTCCTGCTAAAATTCCACCCCGATTGCAACTGACTGATTTTGCAATCTGATGGGGAAAAAAAGAAACCAGCGAAAGACAGGGCTGAGACCCAACTCCCTCTTTGTCAAATGGGGCTGGCTTCCAAAGAAGTGTGCCTAGGACTGCAGCCTTTCACCACAATACTAAGAATACTTTCCTGGGAGTAACTGGTGTATTGGACAGAGCTAAGTAGGCCTATGGACAGACCTAGGCTTCCCAACCCTCCCGCCCTGGCGGGGGACCCCAGAATTTCCACCCTCTTCCCCCGCTCCCCCAAAAAATGGAAGCGGGGGGAGAGGGGGGAAACGGCGCCGGGGAGCATGGCAAGTCACCCAGAGGCCGCCGCGCCGCACTGCTGCCGCCCCCTCCCCGCCCACCGCAGTTGCTCCTCCGAGATGGGCCCAGGCTGAGCCCATCTCGGAGGAGCAGCCAAGAGACGGCAGCAGCGCAGGGGAGGGCGAGGCAGGCCCTTCTAGGACCCGGACTTGCAGCTCGCCACGCTCCCGGCCCGCCTCCACCCCCCCTCAAGTTTCCACCCCAGAGGCGGAGCGGGGCGAGGCCGCCGCGCTGCTGCCGCCTCTTCTCCACTTGCCGTGGCTGCTCCTCCGAGATGGGCTCAGGCTGAGCCCATCTCGGAGGAGCAGCCACGGTGAGCAGAGAAGAGGCGGCAGCCGCGGGGCGGCTCGCCATGCTCCCCGGCGCCGTTTCCCCCCCCCCCATGCTCCACCCCAGTGTCTCCTGGCTCCACCTCCAAAGTCTCCTGGCTCCACCCCCAAAGTCCCCAGATATTTCTGAGGTTCGACTTGGCAACCCTATACAGACCTGCTTAAAATTGTTCTTGTTTTATGTTCATTTTTTGGGGGGGGGACCATGTTTGGAACAGTGCGTGTGGCATGTTGAATGCTTCTGTTCCTTATAGAACTGGAGGGAACTGTGATGAACTGAGGCACTTCCTGGTAAGCCAGGATTCTTTTTCAAAAACTAAAACTTCCCCAAACTTCACGTACAGGTCAGTGCTTGCATTTTTTTTCTCCTCTTCAAAAGCTGTTTTTGCTTTGATGGGAGGCAAACATACATTTTTCATCTGTTGAAGGTGCGTGCGTGTAGACACACAAACACGAGCACAGACAGAAGAAGCCAAACTGCCGAGGGATTTCCTGATTCCAAAACTCTGAGGGTCATGACCCTGGAGAAAGTTCGACTTCCCAAGTGTGCTGTGCTGGTGGAGAACTTTTTTTCAGGAGAACTTCCCTCTGGATCGGGGCCTTCACTTTCCATTAGAGTCACACAGACATACTCGGGTTTTTTTTTTTTGTCAAGTCAAAGGTGAATCAAACAGTAAAACTAGTAATTACGCTATTACAATAAAACAGTAACAATATAAACAGTTGAAGCCAGTAGCAGCGTGGAGAGTGTGGACACTTAAATACAGCATGAGCTAAACTGGCAGGCGATAAAGCATCCCCAAGCATGGGATATATCAATGGAACTAAACTTCCAATTTGCACCTAATCTCTGGTTGGATGCTTGCCACCGCAGGCCACAAGGGAATCGGTTTTCCTCTGGTGACCCTTAGAGCGTCTCGTCTTTGCCTCTCATTCTCGAGTGTTAATCCCGCCTGATTTGGAACATTGATTGCTTTGGGAGTCCTGCCGGATTCCTTGGACCTGACACCCATGATTTCGCTTCCTCCCCGCCCTCTTCCGCACAGTCCTTCGTAAGTCAATATATCCACGGACAAAAGAAAGTGTAGTACAGATGGAAACTGTATATAAAAGGATATGTTATCCCCGGTGGGCTCTTAAAAGGCTGTAATTTCAGCCTAAATACCTCTGATGCCATAACCTAGATGAGCAAAGTTAGACTCATACCGGGCCTAATGAGAAACGACAAGTCTTGTAAAATCTCCCTCACTTGCCTTCCCAGCAAACCAGCCTCGGCCACATCCTGAAATCCAACCTCAACTGAAACCAAATCGGCTTTATTACCAGTTGCCTAATGGTTGTGGGAAAGCTGTTACTGGCAGGTAGAGTGGCTGGAAGAGAGCAAGCTCTCCTCTGGAGGATTTCGGGTTGGCAGACCCCTCTGGTGGGGGTCACCTGGGACCAGACTCTGTCCCCCCAGCCATGGATCAACTGGACAGGTGGTATGCGTTCTCCTCACTGAATTGTTTTATATTTATCGAACGCTAGCACGAAGCAGGAGTCAAGTGGCACCTTTAAGCCCAACAAAGTTTTATTCAGAATGTAAGCTTTCGTATGCTGCAAATACAGGAAGACCATCTGGACCCACAGAGATGGATGCCAATCGTTCCCTCTAGCAGCCGGCTCCAGATTCTTAACCTCTCTCTGTCTTGTGGCAGCAGCTTTGCTGCTAGGCTGTGACAGAGAACCAGAAGTGGGGACGCGACATCCGGGAAGGAAGGGAGGGAGGCAAAATGGCCCGGAGAGTCAGGAGGCCTAATGCATCACGTTGTCCCGCTTGAGCCTGATGACTGAGGTGTGTGGGGAAGCATGATGTTTCCCTTTTAGATAAAGCACAATGAGGATTTGGGATCCTAGCCCCGCCTCTCTACTCGCGTCCTCCCGTCTAGGACAGAAGAAGAAGCAGGCAGCAGAGTGGAGGGCTTCCTGCGGAGAGTTAATTTACACAAATCGGCTAGACGGAAACAGATGGCGGAGAAGGGGGCAGGAATAGGGCTGACTAATGACACCTGGTTGCCAGATGACCCTTGGGGCTGAAATGCCAGTGGGATACCTGGATCCATGCCAGAAGCTGGCTGGTCCTTCCCAGTCCCCTAACCACTGTTCTACATTTTATCTCACAAGTAACCTTGCTCTGTGTGTGTGTGTGGGTGGTTAATAACAGTGGAAAAAGTGGTACATTAATGTGAACTCTGGAAAGACTATTCCGTGAACTTTGGGCTTCATAAAGAGCTCATGGCTGTTATTGAATGACGAAAGTGAAATAGAATATTAGAATCATAGAGTTGGAAGGGACCTCTAGGGTCATCTAGTCCAACCCCCTGCACAATGCAGGAAACTCACAAACACCTCCCCCTAAATTCACAGGATCTTCATTGCTGACAGATGGCCATGTAGCCTCTGTTTAGAAACCTCCAAGGAAGGAGAGCCCACCACCTCCCAAGGAGGAAACCTGTTCCACTGAGGAACCGATCTAAATTCACAAACACCTCCCGCTAAATTCACAGGATCTTCATTGCTGTCAGATGGCCATCTAGCCTCTGTTTAAAAACCTCCAAGGAAGGAGAGCCCACCACCTCCTGAGAAAGCCTGTTCCACTGATGAATTGCTCTAACAGTCAGGAAGTTCTTCCTAATGTTGAGCCATAAACTCTTTTGATTTAATTTCAACCCATTGGTTCTGGTCCTACCTTCTGGGGCCACAGAAAACAATTCCACACCATCCTCTCTATGATAGCCCTTCAAGTACTTGAAGATGGTGATCCTAGCACCTCTCAGCCACCTCCTCTCCAGGCTAAACATCCCCAGCCCCTTCAACCTTTCCTCATAAGACTTGGTCTCCAGACCCCTCACCATCTTCGTCGTCCTCCTCTGGACCCGGTCCAGCTTGTCTATATCCTTCTTAAAATGTGGTGCCCAAAACTGAACACAATACTTCAGGTGAGGTCTTACCAGAGCAGAGTAAAGCGATACCATCACTTCACGTGATCTGGACACTAGACTTCTGTTGATACAGTCCAAAATTGCATTTGCCTTTTTAGCCACTGCATCACACTGTTGATTCATGTTCAGCATATGATCCACTAAGACCCCTAGATCCTTTTCGCACATACTACTGCTAAGACAAGTCTCCCCCATCCTATAACCAAGCATTGGTTTTTTCCTACCTAAATGCAGAACTTTACATTTATCCCTGTTAAAATTCATTTTATTGAGTTTAGCCCAGTTTTCCAGCCTGTGAAGGTCATCCTGAATCCTGTTTCTGTCTTCTTCTGTCTTTGCAACGCCTCCCAATTTAGTACCATCAGCAAATTTAATAAGCATTCCCTCTATTCCTTCATCCAAATCATTGATAAAGATGTTGAACAAAACAGGTCCCAAGACAGATCCTTGAGGCACTCCACACTGCCGCAAGTGAGCTGGCAGAAACTGGAGTGCCCTGGAGTGTCCAGATGCCCGCAGAACAGGGACAGGTGGCAGGCACCCCAGGGGTGCATCCAAGTTCTCATGAACCCCGTCCTCTGCTCCCCGGGTGCTTTCCAGGCACTTCACAGCTGTTCAGTTGGTCAGGGAGGCCTGGCATTTTGGTACTACTTTTGAAGTGGTACCTTTTTCAGCCAACTCCAGGTCAGGTAGGGACGGGTTGTGAGTGGGAGCGGGATGGCAGGCAGATGTGCGCATTTGAATGTTTGTTCAATCGCCTGCCATCCCTGGGGTGGCTGAAACTGCCCACCTGTCACTGACCAGCAATTCACATATAGCTTGGGACTTATGGCCAAGGTGCGGTTTGGGAATAGGTTGGCTCACATGTACATAGCGGGAGCAACAGAGGAAAATGAACAATGGGACAGAAGCTACTCTTGGGTGCAGCCAGGCCTCAGATTCAGTGGGAGCTCACAGGAGCACAGCTCCTAAACCTTTCTGAGAGTTCCACCTCCTCCTTCTGAGAGTTCCACCCCCTTGTCTGTTGAATAGTATGTGCAGCTGCATGACAATCCCTGGATGAGCTCCACAACCTATTTTTCTACAAACGATCTGCACAGCCTTCCAAACCTTGCCAACTGCAAAGCATTTCAAGAGATTATCCTGTAGGATGCAAGTTGCTGAACATACAATGCAGCAATGTCTGCCAAATTCTAAGAATGTCAGAATTCTCCCCCCCCCCCAAAAAAAAGTTGACTTTGCATGTTAAGAACATAAGAAAAACTATGTTGGATCAGGCCAATGGCCCATCCAGTCCAACACTCTGTGTCACATAAGAAAAGAAGAGAAGCCATGTTGGATCAGGCCAATGGTCCATCCAGTCCAACACTCTGTGTCATGTAAGAACAGAAGAGAAGCCATGTTGGATCAGGTCAATGGCCAATCCAGTCCAACACTCTGTGTCACATAAGAACAGAAGAGAAGCCATGTTGGATCAGGCCAATGGCCCATCCAGTCCAACACTCTGTGTCACATAAGAACAGAAGAGAAGCCATGTTGGATCAGGCCAATGGCCCATCCAGTCCAACAATCTGTGTCACATAAGAACAGAAGAGAAACCATGTTGGATCAGGCCAATGACCCATCCAGTCCAACACTCTGTGTCGCACAGCGGCCAAAAAAACCAGGTGCCATCAGGAGGTCCATCGGTGGGGCCAGGACACTAGAAGCTCTCCCACTGTTGCACCCCCCAGCACCAAGAATACAGAGCATCACTTGCCCCAGACAGAAAGTTCCAGCTATACCCTGTGGCTAATAGCCACATTATCAAGCCAATAAAGGTGATTGATTGATTGATTGATACTAGTCACAGATGGACCTCTGCTCCATATTTTTATCCAATTCCACTCTTTAAGTTATGTTATAGAGCAAAAGCTGAGACCATGGGGGGAGCCAACCTCCCCTGCTCAGTGCATGGAGATCTCATGGAATTATAACTGTTCTTTCAGATGAAAGAGTTCGGCTCCTTGGGTAAATTGCTGCTTTGAAGGGTGGACTCTGTGGCACTATAAGCTCACTAAGGCTCCTTTCCAAGCTCCACCACCCAAATCTCCAGAAATTTCCCAATCTGGAGTTGGCAACCAGTGTTCCCTCTAAACTGAGTTAACGTGAGTTAGCTCACAGATTTTTAGCTTCCTGTTCACACATTTTTCACTAGAAACCCCTCTTCCTTGCTCATTCCGAAGAAGCAAGATAATGCACCCACCACCTGGACTGAATTGAAACCTCAGTTTCCTGTCTCTTACCCATGCTGATTTCTCCATGCCTGCTACCCCTCTGCATACCACGCCTAATCCCCCATCACTTCTGCTGTTGCCATTTGGCATCTGAAATCACTCCACTCTCCAAGATGTAAAGGCAGATGGACTCACATTCTAGCTCGGGGTGGCCAAACTTGCATAACTTAAGAGCCACACAGAATGAATGTCAGATGTTTGAGAGCCACAATACATGAATGGCAGATGTTTGAGAGAAGGAAGGAAGGAAGGAAGGAAGGAAGGAAGGAAGGAAGGAAGGAAGGAAGGAAGGAAGGAAGGAAGGAAGGAAGGAAGGAAGGAAGGAAGGAAGGAAGGAAGGAGAAGAAGAAATTGGATTTATATTCCACCCTCCACTCCGAATTTCAGAGTCTCGGAGCAGCTCACAATCTCCTTTACCTTCCTCCCCCACAACAAACACCCTGTGAGGTGAGTGGGGCTGAGAGGACTCTCACAACAGCTGCCCTTTCAAGGACAACCTCTGCAAGAGCGATGGTTAACCCAAGGTCATTCCAACAGGTGCAAGTGGGGGAGTGGGGAATCAAACCTGGTTCTCCCAGATAAGAGTCCGCACACTTAACCACTACACCAAACTGGCTCTGAAGGAAGGAAGGAAAATAGATGGGGGAGGGAGAAGTGTAAAGAAAGTGACTTTAACTTTTAATGCCTTCTCCAAGCCACTGGCTGGCTTGGTTTGGAGAAGTTATTTAAAGAGACAAATTCCTTCTCCAAGCTAGCCAATGGAGCAGTGGGGGCTTCAAGAGCCACACAGTATGTGTGAAAGAGTCACATGTGGCTCCCGAGCCACAGTTTGGCAACCCCTGTTCTAGCTGTATCTGAAAAAGCAACCCACAAAAGCTCCTCCCAGTCACAAATTTAGTTAGTTTTTACGGTGCTACTGGAGTTCCTCTTTGTTACTGCTAACTGGCAAGACAAGTGTGCAGGGAAACATATTTCCTAAGGGGGGGTGGAAATCAACTCTGAGCCACTGTATGACACAGAGTGTTGGACTGGATGGGCCATTGGCCTGATCCAACATGGCTTCTCTTATGTTCTAACTTGGATACATTGCATAAAGCAGAGGTGTCAAACATCTGGCCCAGGGGCCAAATCAGCCCCCCCCCAGCAACTGGCTGCCATCTGCTTTCTTCTCCCTCTCTCTTGCATCACAGCTTGCTTTGCCAGGCTTGCTCAATTGTATAGGAGCTACAGAGCAAAACCTATTTTCTCCATTGGCTGAGGCTCCTCCTTTGGGGAGGAAGGCAGGGAGGGAGAGCTTGCTCATCCAGCTCTCTCAATTGCTCAGTAGAACTACTGAGTCAACCCTCTCTTCTTTCTATTGGCTGAGGCTCCTCCCCTTCTTGGTCCCCTAGGGAAGGAAGGAAAGAGCCAGAGCTTCCTTTGCCCAGTTCCCTGGATCCCATGGGAGAAATACAAAGAAAGCACCTTTAAGACCAATGAGTACTAATGTTTTAAGGATGTTTTAAGTTTTTTTTAAAAAAATATTTTGTTGTGTTTGTCTGTGTCCTTTATTTATTTATTTATGTATTATTTCGATTTATATCCTGCCCTTCCCACCGAAGTGGCTCAGGGCGGCTCACAACACGTAAAAATTTAAAATAGGGTTTAGCATTTAAAACATCAATTAACATCATTTTAAAACAATAAGTTAATAAAACATAAACATAAAACCAGCGGTCTATCAGAATGCCCCTACCACCATCCGAAATTCCCAGTGTCGGGTAGTTGTAAGCCAGCCGGAAGAGGGCCGTCTTGCAGGCCCTGTGGAACTGCCCAAGGTCCCGCAGGGCCCTCACCTCCTCCGGCAGCTGGTTCCACCAGTAAGGTGCTGTTACTGAGAAGGCCCGATCCCTGGTAGATTTCAACAGGGCCTCCTTTGGCCCGGGGATTACGAGCAGGTTTTGAGAGCCCGATCTCAGTACTCTCTGGGGAAGATGTGGGGAGAGACGGTCCCTAAGGTAGGCAGGTCCTAGGCCATAAAGGGCTTTAAAGGTAATAACCAGCATCTTGTACCGGACTCGGTATATTATCGGCAGCCAGTGCAGACCCCGAAGCCCCGGCCGAATATATCTGATATTTAATCTTAAATAGGTACACATATGGGCCGGGTCAACATGGCCCGGCCCAACAAGGTCTCAGTTATGTCAGATCCGGCCCTCATAACAAATGAGTTCGACACCTCTGGCGTAAAGTACAGAAATGAAGGCATGTGCTCATTTGCCAAGGCGCATTTTTTTAAAAAACGGCAGATTTAAAAAAAAATGGTACCCAGCATGAATGGACAGTTCTACCTTGACTACGTTTCATTAAATGATGTGAAAAGGCAGAAGAGACGGTCCAATTCCTGCAGCCACACTGCTGTCTACCTTGGTTTTCAGACGCCAGAGCCCGCTGCCTACGCCAAGGACGGACACAAATGTGATTAATAGCACAAATCACAGGATATGGATATTAATCCAAAAATTCATATTTTATAATAAAGCACCTAGGCATTAATCACTTGAAATTTACAACATCTACTTGCAAACTTCAGCGTTCTTCTCATACTTACAGCTACGGGATTAGCGGCATTATGAATTTAAGCGGGCTGGGTGCTTGCTTATAAAGGGAAAGGAGTGATTTCTTTCCAATTTACAGCAATATAAAAAGGCACCCGAGTCTATAGTTTTGGGTACTCCAGCAATTCCAAAATAACCTCATATATAGATTTCTTGAATAATACAAAATAAAATTGCTTCAGGCCGAGACTTTTTATGCTAAGCCCACAGTCCGGGGCAAATTTTTATGGCTACATTATAAACATGAAAAATATGGGCTTATAATGGAATTCCTGACAGGCTGAAGAAGAAACTGCTATAATATCTTGAATCTGATTTAGGAGAGGTTTTCAATAATACTGTTCCAAGACAGTCGGTCGGGGACAGCTAAGAAAAACATAATGGGTTTCTTTTTTTTCCAACTGGCTTAGGATATTTGATGATCGTCTAGGTGTTTTATGGAAGATTATTTTGGAGCCCATAAGTCTAATGTAATATGTTCTGCCTCACACAGAGTTGGGTGGATTTGCGCTTGGCTTTGGGATGCAATTCCGAGGGACAAAGTTGGTGTAAATAACACCCAGGACAACCAGGGGTGATGAGAGGACCCGAGAGGTTGACCTCTTACTTTTTGACAAAGCTGGAGTCCGATAACACCTTTAAGACCGACAAAGTTTTATTCAGGCTGTGAGCTTTCATGTCAGTCGGAAGAAGAAGATCATGATGATATTGGATTTTCAACCGGGTTTGATTCCCCACTCCTCCACTTGCAGCTGCTGGAATGCCCTTGGGTCAGCCATAGCTCTCGCAGAGCTGTCCTTGAAAGGGCAGCTGCTGTAAGAGCTCTCTCAGCCCCACCCACCTCACAGGGTGTCTGTTGTGGGGGAGGGAGATAAAGGAGATTGTGAGCTGCTCTGAGATTCAGAGTGAAGGGCGGGATATAACTCCAATATCTTCATCATCATCATCAATCATTATCTTCTTCTTCACGGTTTTGCCACCCTCAAGGACAGCCTCTGCTCATTTGTGATTTCTTGAAAGTCTCTCTACAAGTCTGGTCGGCTCATCTGTCAGTGTTCCTAGCAACCTGTCCTTCCTTCCACCTCCTATACGTGCCCTTTTTGATTTTCTTATTGATCCATACAGAGTTCCAATGGAACCTTTTTGATTTCCAACTCACACATTTAGCTTCTTATGCAGCTGCATTGACTTCTTTTGATGCCTCCAATTTTATTCTGCCATTATCATGGCCAGAGATGGTGCCCTTAGTGTTTCCTTTCTCAGGCTGACAAAGTCTCACCAATATTTGGTGGGACAAGATTTAAGTGACACTTTGAGACCTGGAAATGTCACAGCAAAGATTCTTTGAGCCTACCCATATGACACAAAATGGATGCTAATTTTGTTTTTTGTTTTTTTCAGGTAAAAGGGGATAAGATAAATTCATGGAGGATAAATCTATCAGTGGCTGAAGGGAACCTCCAGATTCAGAGGCACGAATCCTCTGAATCCCAGAGCCAGGAGGCAACACTGGGGGAAGGCCTCGGCCTCTCTGCCCTGTTGAGAAGAGAAGATGCTGAACTAGATGGACCATTGCTCTGATCCAGCAGGGCTCTTCTAATGTTCTTCTCAGGGGAAGGCCTCAGCCTCTCTGCCCTGTTGTTGGCCCTCCAGAGGAACAGGCTGGCCACTGCATAAGAGAAGATGCTGAACTAGATGGACCATTGCTCTGATCCAGCAGGGCTCTTCTAATGTTCTTCTCAGGGGAAGGCCTCAGCCTCTCTGCCCTGTTGTTTGCCCTCCAGAGGAACTGGTTTGCCACTGTGTGAGACACGAGGCTGGACTAGATGGACCCTCCCTGGTCTGACCCAGCAGGGCTCTTCTGATGTTCTTCTCAGGGGAAGGCCTCGGCCTCTCTGCCCTGTTGTTGGCCCTCCAGAGGAACAGGCTGGCCACTGCCTAAGAGAAGATGCTGAACTAGATGGACCATTGCCCTGATCCAGCAGGGCTCTTCTAATGTTCTTCTCAGGGGAAGGCCACAGCCTCTCTGCCCTGTTGTTGGCCCTCCAGAGGAACAGGCTGACCACTGCATAAGAGAAGATGCTGAACTAGATGGACCATTGCTCTGATCCAGCAGGGCTCTTCTAATGTTCTTCTCAGGGGAAGGCCACAGCCTCTCTGCCCTGTTGTTGGCCCTCCAGAGGAACAGGCTGGCCACTGCATAAGAGAAGATGCTGAACTAGATGGACCATTGCTCTGATCCAGCAGGGCTCTTCTAATGTTCTTCTCAGGGGAAGGCCTCAGCCTCTCTGCCCTGTTGTTTGCCCTCCAGAGGAACTGGTTAGCCACTGTGTGAGACACGAGGCTGGACTAGATGGACCCTCCCTGGTCTGACCCAGCAGGGCTCTTCTGATGTTTTTCTCAGGGGAAGGCCTCGGCCTCTCTGCCCTGTTGTTGGCCCTCCAGAGGAACAGGCTGGCCACTGCCTAAGAGAAGATGCTGAACTAGATGGACCATTGCTCTGATCCAGCAGGGCTCTTCTAATGTTCTTCTCAGGGGAAGGCCACAGCCTCTCTGCCCTGTTGTTGGCCCTCCAGAGGAACAGGCTGGCCACTGCATAAGAGAAGATGCTGAACTAGATGGACTATTGCTCTGATCCAGCAGGGCTCTTCTAATGTTCTTCTCAGGGGAAGGCCACAGCCTCTCTGCCCTGTTGTTGGCCCTCCAGAGGAACAGGCTGGCCACTGCATAAGAGAAGATGCTGAACTAGATGGACCATTGCTCTGATCCAGCAGGGCTCTTCTAATGTTCTTCTCAGGGGAAGGCCTCAGCCTCTCTGCCCTGTTGTTTGCCCTCCAGAGGAACTGGTTTGCCACTGTGTGAGACATGAGGCTGGACTAGATGGACCCTCCCTGGTCTGACCCAGCAGGGCTCTTCTGATGTTCTTCTCAGGGGAAGGCCTCGGCCTCTCTGCCCTGTTGTTGGCCCTCCAGAGGAACAGGCTGGCCACTGCATAAGAGAAGATGCTGAACTAGATGGACCATTGCTCTGATCCAGCAGGGCTCTTCTAATGTTCTTCTCAGGGGAAGGCCTCAGCCTCTCTGCCCTATTGTTGGCCCTCCGGAGGAACAGGCTGGCCACTGTGTAAGACAAGATGCTGGACTAGATGGGCCATTGCTCTGATCCAGCAGGGCTCTTCTTGTGTTCTTAGGAAGGCCTCGGCCTCTCTGCCCTGTTGTTGGCCCTGCAGAGGAACTGGTTGGCCCCTGTGTGAGACAGGAGGCTGGACTAGATGGACCCTCAGTGGTCTGATCCAGCAGGGCTCTTCTTGTGTTCTTAGGAAGGCCTTGGCCTCTCTGCCCTGTTGTTGGCCCTCCAAAGGAACTGGTTGGCCCCTATGTGAGACAGGAGGCTGGACTGGATGGACTATTGGTCTGATCCAGCAGAGCTCTTCTTATAGATTTCATGGAAGATAAGTCTATCACATTCAGAGGTAGTAAGCTTCCTAATTCCAGAGCCAGGAGGCAACATCATGGGAAGGCCTTGGCCTCTGTGCCCTGTTGTTGGTCCTCCAGAGGAATTGGTTGGCCCCTGTGTGAGACAGGATGCTGGTCTAGATGGACTGATCTGATCCAGCAGAGCTCTTATTTTCTTTGCTTATGTAAAAGCCTCTCGCTTATGGGAATAGGTAGCTATGAAAGTGCATCAGCTTGCTTGCTAGGAAACTGAGTTAAAACTAAACTGATAGAAGGGTGATAAAGCAGCAATTAACAGTTTAACATTTAGACTGAGAATGGCTAACATGCACTAAAATTGCTCTCATGTTTACAACCTTTTTTTCAAGTGTATTTACAATGCCTGGTGGTTTATGGTTCCCCCCTCCATAATGCTTTCTTTTCTGGTTTAGAGCTGATTTTGAATTTTATTCTGTTTGTTCCCACTTCAGGGCTGCCTGTTGATCTGTTTATATTATTTTCTGTGGCCATCTGTATCTTTCTGATGGGATGCTAAGCATGCTTTTCTATATCTATTTCGGTATCATGGATCTGATTCCATTTGCTTTTCTAGTGAATTGTGCAACAGTACCTCCCAATAAACTGCTTACTTCCTATCTGTAACATCTTGGAGCCTGTGCGTTCCTACCGACAGCCATATATAGGGGTTTGTGCTCGGTATATATAGAGCTGAATATCTTTTAAAAGAAATACCTTAATGATAATTTTTGGTTATTTATTCAGCCAAATATAGCTTAGACAATTTGATTCAGCTACCGAAATAGCCACACCCAAATAAAATCCAAAATTATTTGGTTTTTATTTGGCACAGCTAGAAGTCTCTCTCCAATGAACTCAAACAAAAGAACAAACAAAGATTTATGCTTTTGGTCATGTGCCGACCTAGGGGTGGTGGTGGTGGTGGTAAAATCAGTATTTCCTCTAAGCTGAGATGGTGTGAGCTAGCTCACAGTTTTTTAGCTTCTGGCTCATACATTTTTGTCACAGCTCAGGAAGGACAGCCCCAGAGCAAACTAATTTATGCAGTAGCCAAATTGCTCATTCACAACTTTAATGCCAGCAGCTCACAAAGCAGAATTTTTGCTCACAGGACTCTATAGCTTAGAGGGAATATTAGGAATAGAAACCTCCTGCTAAAGGGGACCAAATTAACTCTAAAGTAAATACAAAACCTGTGCAATGCATGCTGAGGTTAATTGTGAAAGGAGAGGGACAAAAAAGGCCTTCTCCCCGTATTCAGTGGGTCATTACTTTTTGTCTTTCATTTCCAGTGCCCACTTTTGAACCACCTTAAACACTTGCCCAGTCTGTCTAATCAGCTTGGTTCTGAGGAAAAGATCACAGCAGGTTGGACTGGGGGTGATCTTGGCCGGGGCTGGGCTGAGAGCAGAGCAAGTCTCCCCTCCTGCACTTTCAGACTGGGCTCAACGGGGCAGCTGACAGGCATGGGCTGCCCTGGTCACTCAGCACCTGACACAAACGCGATGGAGCCATCTGTCCTCTCCAGCCAAGCAGTGACACAAAATACAAAACCAGTGGCCAAATAACTAGCAGACTTCACATTTCCTTGACGGTATACACGCTAATGTCAATATATGAAAAATTTGTTTTATACACAACTCACATATTCCAAAAATTACTGCTCCAGTCCAAAGGAGTGCTTGTGCAAAAAAACAACAAAAAAACCAGAGTTCCTTTTTTCCACAAGCAATATAAAATAACAACATTGTATATTTTGCAAAAACTGACCACGGGTCAAATAACTAGTAGACTTCAAATGTTCTTAAAGCTATATACACTAATGTCAATATATACAAAATTCGTTTTATACACAATTCACATATTCCAAAAATTGCTAATCCAGTCCAAAGAAGTGCTTGTGCAAAAACAAAACAAAAACAGAGTTCCTTTTTTCCACAAGCAACATACAATACTAACATTGCATATTTTGCAACAAGCACTTCTTTGGACTGGATTAGTAATTTTTGGAATATGTGAACTGTGTATAAAATGAATTCTGTATCTATTGACAATAGCGTGTATACCTTTAGGAACATTTGAAATCTACATGAGGAAAGGTTGAAGGCGCTGGGGATGTTTAGCCTGGAGAGGAGGTGGCTGAGAGGTGACATGATCACCATCTTCAAGTACTTGAAGGGCTGTCCTATAGAGGATGGGGTGGAATTGTTTTCTGTGGTCCCGGAAGGTAGGACCAGAACCAATGGGTTGAAATTAAATCAAAAGAGTTTCTGGCTCAACATTAGGAAGAACTTCCTGACGGTTAGAGCGATTCCTCAGTGGAACAGGCTTCCTTGGGAGGTGGTGGGCTCTCCTTCCTTGGAGGTTTTTAAACAGAGGCTAGATGGCCATCTGATGGCAATGAAGATCCTGTGAATTTAGGGGGAGGTGTTTGTGAATTTCTTGCATTGTGCAGCGGGTTGGACTAGATGACCCTGGAGTTCCCTTCCAACTCTATGATGCTATGATTCTACTAGTTATTTGGCCACAGTCTGTTTTTGTATTTGGACTACCATTTATGTGGTTCTCTCCTTGCTAATATTTCAGCAGTGACACCAGGCTGCATGGGCAGCGCGGCTTCTTTTCCAGCATCAGTGCCCATTCCACGACAAGTGTGCACTTGAATGACTGCGACACCAATCAATACTATAAAAATAATTGAACACTACGAGATCAGCCGGTATCAAGTCCACTTGAACACAGCATTCATTAATTCTCTTCTCTGAGAGGCAGAAAACACGCATGCAAATCACGCCTCAAAGCCATGAAACCAGCTACAAGAGCTACAGGAAGAAGATCTTGTAGCCAGTCTTTCATTGCAGCAGAGGGACTGCTGAGGAGTCAGGTTAGAACCGATAAAAGGAAGTACTTCCTCAACCAAAGGGTGATTAACACATGGAATTCACTGCCACAGGAGGTGGTGGCGGCTACAAGCATAGCTAGCTTCAAGAGGAGATTGGATAAGCATATGGAGCAGAGGTCCATCAGTGGCTATTAGCCACAGTGTATTGTTGGAACTCTCTGTCTGGGGCAGTGATGCTCTGTATTCTTGGTGCTTGGGTGGGCATAGTGAGAGGGCTTCTAGTGTCCTGGTCCCAACTATAGGCCTCCTGATGGCTCTTGGGGTTTTTTTGGCCACTGTGTGACAATGTTGGACTGGATGGGCCATTGGCCTGATCCAACAGGGCTTCTCTTCTGTTCTTACGTGACACAGAGTGTTGGACTGGATGGGCCATTGGCCTGATCCAACATGGCTTTTCTTATGTGGCCCAGAGTGTTGGACTGGATGGGCCTCTGGCCTGATCCAACATGGCTTCTCTTATGTTCTTATGAGGCTTCTCCCCCTCCTGGCTCCCTGGGGAAGGAAGAAAAGAGCCAGAGCTTCCTTTGCTCAGTTCGCTGAATTGCACAGGAGATATATAAATAAAGCACCTTTAAGACCAATGAGTGTTAATGTTTTAAGCATGTTTTTAAAAGGTTTTTTTTTAATAATTGTGTTTGTGTTCTATATAAAGTTTCATCTCTGCTACCTGGCATTACATTTTATGACTCACATGGCCTGGCCTGACAAGGACTCATTTATTTCAGATTTGGCCCTCATAAATAATTAGTTTGACATGCCTGTCATAGGTGGTTCCCACCCAAGTATTCATAGAATCATAGAGTTAGAACGGACCTCTAGGGTCATCTAGTCCAACCCCCTGCACAATGCAGGAAACTCACAAACACCTCCCCCTAAATTCACAGGATCTGCATCGCTGTCAGATGGCCATCTAACCTCTGTTTAAAAACCTCCAAGGAAGGAGAGCCCACCAACTCCCGAGGAGGAAGCCTGTTCCACTGAGGAACTGCTCTAATAGGAAGTTCTTCCTAATGTTGAGCCGGAAACGCTTTTGATTTAATTTCAACCCGCTGGTTCTGGTCCTACCTTCTGGTGCCACAGAAAACAATTCCACACCATCTTCTCTATGACAGCCCTTCAAGTACTTGAAGATGGTGATCCTATCACCTCTCAGACGCTTCCTCTCCAGGCTAAACATCCCCAGCTCCTTCAACCTTTCCTCATAGGACTTGGTCTCCAGACCCCTCACCATCTTCGCTGCCCTCCTCTGGACCCATTCCAGATTATCTATATCCTTCTTAAAATGTGGTGCCCCAAACTGAACACAATACTCCAGATGAGGTCTTAACAGAACAGAGTAAAGTGATACGATCACATCACGTGATCTGGACACTATTCTTCAGAGCCAATCAAGCTTAGCCTTCAAGATACGATGGGATTGGGCCAGCCTGGCCCATCCAGGTCAGAGCATCTCATTCAATGAAGGTGAAAACATTTGAAAGCTGAAACCATTGTGTTTGGGAGCTCCCCGCTGGGCCTCTTCCAGGGTCACCTCTGCTCCTCCCAGATTCTGCTGTACCTAGGGTTGCCAATCCCCAGGTGGGAGCAGGAGATCCCCCAGTTTGGAGGCCCTCCCCCCACTTCAGGGTCATCAGAAAGCAGGAGTGGGGGGGAATGTCTGCTGGGCACTCCATTATTCCCTATGGAGACCGATTCCCACAGGGTATTATGGAGAATTGATCCACAGGTAGCTGGGGCTCTAGAGGGGCTGTTTTTTTAGGTAGAGACACCAAATTTTCTACATAGCATTCAGTGTCTCTCCCCAAAACACCCTCCAATTTTATAAAAGATTGGACCAGGGGGTCCAATTCTATGAGCCCCAAAAGAAGGTGCCCCCCATTCTTCATTATTTCCAATGGAGGGAAGACATTTAAAGGGTGTGTGGTCCCAGAACTCTCTTTGGAGTTCAGTTATGCTTGTCACAACCTTGTTCCTGGCTCCACCCCCAAAGTCTCCTGGCTCCACCCCCAAAAGTTCCCAGCTATTTCTTGAAATGGACCTGGCAACCCTAGCTGTTCCCTGTACCAGCTGCATGGTGGACTTTCCAGTCTTCTCCACGAACAGGCCTTCCCAAATTATAGATTCTGTGGTGGCTAAAAAGGCAAATGCAATTTTGGGCTGTATCAACAGAAGTAGTGTCCAGATCACGTGATGTGATGGTATCGCTTTACTCTGCTCTGGTAAGACCTCACCTGGAGTATTGTGTTCAGTTTTGGGCACCACATTTTAAGAAGGATACAGAAAAGCTGGAATGGGTCCAGAGAAGGGCGACGAAGATTGTGAGGCGTCTGCAGACCAAGTCCTGTGAGGAAAGGTTGAAGGAGCTGGGAATGTTTAGCCTGGAGAGGAGGCGGCTGAGAGGTGATAGGATCACCATCTTCAAGCACGTGAAAGGCTGTCATCTAGAGGATGGGGTGGAATTGTTTTCTTTGAAGGTAGGACCAGAACCAATGGGTTGAAACGAAATCAAAAGAGTTTCCAGCTCAACATTAGCAGAACTTCCTGACTGTTAGAGTGATTCCTCAGTGGAACAGGCTTCCTCCTTGAGAGGTGGTGGGCTCTCCTTCCTTGGAGGTTTTTAAAAAGAGGCTAGATGATCATCTGACGGCAATGAAGATCCTGTGAATTTAGGGGGAGGGGTTTGTGAGTTTCCTGCATTGTGCAGGGGGTTGGACTAGATGACCCTAGAGGTACCTTCCAACTCTATGATTTCAATATTAAGCCTTCCTCACTCTCTCTCCCCCCTGCCCTCACTTCTCTGAGCTTTCCATAACTGACCCCCCCCCCCCTTGTGCACACGGTGAGAAAAACGTGTTATGAGTCTAAAAGTTGCTTAAATAAGAAACACAGATGAAGGGAGCATTCTTGCCCGTTTTGCATATTGCTTTATTTGGATGCAGCGTGATTCCTAGGAGCTATTCTGTGGCACAGATAATATTTTATGGGGCCCCATTGTTGGTTTTTTGGGAAGCAAGACAGACCTCTGAATTAGGCCTGCTTATTATAAACCCATTAGCATAGTCTGTTACAATATCCTGTTAATGCTGTTCTAAAGTGATCCGGATTTAAATTTCCAAGCGCCTGGACGCACACGGCAACCGATTTCATTCCTCTTGTTAACCTCTGTGGTTTATAGGTCTCAACCCAAATTTACGAGAGGGGAACTTGACTCCTCCACCTCATCGCTGAAAACAACTACCAGAAGACCCTAGGAGAGGTGAGATGCAAAATGCTGCTATACTCAGGGGTGGAATTCTAGAAGGAGCTTCTTTGCATATTAGGCCACACCCCCTGATGTAGCCAGTCCTCCAAGAGCTTACAAAAAAGAGCCTTGTAAGCTCTTCCGACACTTGGTTGGGAGACTACCAAGGGTCACAACACAGAGACCTGCAATGGCCAACTTTTTCTGAAGTCTCTTGAGTTAAAAACCCTACCGGTGTACCCTAAGCAGTGTTCCCTCTAAACTGAGTTAGCGTGAGCTAGCTCACAGATTTTTAGCCTCCAGCTCACACATTTTTGCCCCCAGAGCAACCTAATTTATGCTGCATTTGACAACTTTAATGTCGGCAGCTCACGAAGTAGAATTTTTCCTCACAAGACTCTGCAGCTTAGAGGGAACACTGACCCTAAGTCAGCTGCAACTTGATGGAAGGGAAGGAAGGAAGGAAGGAAGGAAGGAAGGAAGGAAGGAAGGAAGGAAGGAAGGAAGGAAGGAAGGAAGGAAGGAAGGAAGGAAGGAAGGAAGGAAGGAAGGAAGGAAGGAAGGAGGAGAGAGAGAGAGAGAGAGAGAGAAAGAAAGAGAGAGAGAGAGGTGTACATGGTTTGAGTGCTCCTTCTGCGCTGTGCGTGATGTGTTGGTTGTTTTCACCTTAAAAAAAAAGATGATGGAGATAAAGAGAGGGCAACGAGGAAAAGAAGAAGGTTGATTGGTAACAGAGAACGGGGTGATGGTTAAGGAGACTGGAAATGACATTTGTCTGGGAAAGAAATTATGAGGTATCACTTGACAGAAATGAAATGATAGCATGGGGGGAAATGCCAGCTAGAAAGGAACAGAAAGAAAGATAAAAGTCTGACAGAAACGAGGCAGAGTTCACACAACTAGGGAAAAGGAATTTGAAAATGGAGGAGAGTGAACCACATACAACTTTTAATTAATGGGATGATACACTTCACTGGCAGCTCTCTGAGGGCATAATGGTTGCCCTTCTTTGCAATGTGTTAGCTATAATTAATAATACTGTAGTAATTAGAGGAACACAGTCTGATGAGTGTTGTAGTTTTCAAAAAGGCTCAAGGGAAACTGGCATTCTGCTTCCACCAGAAAGTTCAGCCTTTGGCACACGAGGATTGCTACAAATGCGTGATCCTGCTCATCACACATCCCAGTGATCGTCAGAACCACAGCGGTGCATTTCCACAGATGGTCCTTTGAAATATCTTTTAAAAACAGACACAAAAGCAGTGTCGCCAAGGACAGAGTTGGTATGAATGTGGGGACTGGCCGTAGCCTCCAGAGAAAGATTCTTTCTTTCTTAACCCCCCTCCCCCCAATACCTGCTTCTGGGCTCCATTTCATGAACCCCAAGGTTTGATAAACTTCCTAATATTTTCCCCACAAAAATGGGAAAATAACCAAAACATATGAAGCAGACAGATGGAAATCTTCATCATGCCACTGTGGCCACATAGGAGAAAGGAATTTTAAAAGTACGATGGGAGTAAGGTTTTATGTTGACAATTATCATGCAAGAAGCATTTTAAGGTAGATGCTGAGCTGATGTAAGTACAGGCAGGGGTGGAATTCTAGCGGGAGCTCCTTTGCATATTAGGCCACACCCCCTGATGTAGCCAATCCTCCGCAAGCTTACAAGGCTCTTTTTTTAAGCTCTTGGAGGATTGGCTACATCATGGGGGTGTGACCTAATATGCAAAGGAGCTCCCGCTAGAATTCCACCCCTGAGTACAGATGATATCAGTACACCTTCTGTTGATATCAGCGGTGTGTGGCATATGCAATTGAGTTGTGAAAATGAGCTCCGGCACCTATTTTTCTACAAAATTTCCCCTGGTCTGGGCCCACCTGGGCATGACCCCCCAAAAATATGAAAACAGATCACTGGGTTGGCCCAGCTCTGTCACCTAGCAACCCCCCAATCCCTGAATGTGAGCTAGGGTTGCCATGTTTCCCTCTCCCCATTGCCACCAGTGGGAGATGGAGGTAGGGTTGCTAGATCCAGGTTGAGAAATACCTGGAGATTTGGGGGTGGAGCCTGAGGAGCTCAAGGACCTCAGTGGGGTACAATGACAGAGAGACCACCCTCCAAAGCAGCCATTTTCTCCAAGAGAACTGATCTCTTTAGTCTGGAGATGAGCTGTAATCTTGCTCTCTGACATCTTTGTTTAGCTCCTCCTCCTACGGCAGCCATTTTGTTGACTGTAATTTTGACAGTGTGGTGGACACAATGTACCCCTCAGGATCAAAAGATGGGGGCTCTGTCTTAAGCTTTGCTATTTAAGGAAGTGTTTGGTGGACAGAAACACATACTAAGCTAATATTAGCATTCCAGATGGTGCAATTTTTTCATGGATATCTTTAAAGGGTTACTCTTTCCCCAGCACTGTTTCACATTGGAGTGGCCCCATTAGCAAACTATGTTTCATATTAATGGACTCTCTTGCAGTAATAATTGTCTCAGCCTTTTGCTTCAGTCCGGGCTGGGGGCGTGGGTGTCAGTGGCATGCCGTAATTATACAATTAGCCTTGTCATGGCGAGGAGCTTTGGGAATAGAGCTGTCTTGAAGTTGAAAATGCGAAAATGCGGAGGGTTGACAGATGACTGTCATTAAACTCATCCTTTGTTCCCTCCCTGATAGGCTATTCACAACTAAGCAACATGGCGCAACATAATAAAAAAGAAAAAGACCTTGAAGGGCAGCGACATCGTCGCTCGACCTCTCTAACCTTTCAGCTCCCCCCCCCCACCAGTGCGCGGATGCTATCTTTCACCTCCCGGGTGCTTCAAAATAATGAACGCTGCTTCCAAATAGCCTGTTTATCAGTCAAATTCAGCAGGGAAAATGAAAATAATAAAAAACCAGAAAACACTGTTCTCCAACAATGCAACTAAATTTATGCGCCGGAGGGCACTGTGGTCTACTACACAACACCTCCCAACCACCCCTGGCCTGAAGGACATCCGTCAACCATGGTCAGGGCTTTTTCAGCTCTGGCCTCTGCCTGGTGGAATCAGCTCCCTATGGAGATCCAGGCCCTAAGTGAGCTACTGCCATTTTGTAGGGCCTGTAAGACGGGGCTGAAATATACTGAATCTAAAAACATCTTACATAGTAACACAACTTACCTTCAGTTTCTCTCACTACAACGCTTTCTAACTTATGCTATCCCTTTTTTCTCTTTGTATTTAAATATTCCCTTTTGTTTGGCTCGGGATGGAGCAAGGCATGATGCTTAGCTTAAGAGCCAAAATTCTAGCCCAATTACCAGTTAATTTATCCTTAGAAGATATTTATTTATTTGTTTGTTTGTTTATTTATTTATCGATTGATTGATTGGCGAACTGGATGTTATCTTAAATGCTAAAGTAGATGTTCTACAATGTTAAATATACCAATGTACTTTAGGCGTAGTAGAATTTTGTTATATATGGAATTAATCTACTTGATTAATTGTGGTGTGGTACTGGAGAAGATTCTTGAGATCCAATCAGTCAGTCCTAAGGGAAATCAACCCAGACTGTTCCCTGGAAGGTCAGATGCTGAAGCTGAAGCTCAAATACTTTGGCCACCCAATGAGGAGGGAGTACTCCCTGGAGAAGACCCTGATGCTGGGAAAGACAGAAGGCAAAAGAAGAAGGGGACTGAAAAAGAGGAGATGGCTGGCCATACCTCTCGCAGAGCTGTCCTCGAAAGGGCAGCTGCTGAGAGAGCTCTCTCAGCCCCACCCACCTCATAGGGTGTCTGTTATGGGAGGAGAAGATAGAGGAGATTGAAAGCTGATTGTAAGCTGACAAACACGCGATGCTGTGTGAACTACAGCTATCCTACACAAAGCGATTGTTAGAATCCATTTATTCAAACCTTCATTATCATATTTTCCTTATGTAGAGAGCCAGGTTGGTGTAGTGGTTAAGCGTGTGGACTCTTATCTGGGAGAACCAGGTTTGATTCCCCACTCCTCCACTTGCAGCTGCTGGAATGGCCTTGGGTCAGCCATAGCTCTCATAGGAGTTGTCTTTGAAAGGGCAGCTGCTGTGAGAGCCCTCTCGGCCCCACCCACCTCACAGGGTGTCTGTTGTGGGGGGAGAAGTCATAGGAGATTGCAAGCTGCTCTGAGTCTCTGATTCAGGGAGAAAGGCGGGGTATAAGTCTGCAATTCTTCTTCTACTACTCCTAGAAATTAGTGCAGTGTTGTGCGTTATTTTTGCTTTGTTCATCTGGAGCAATCAGTATGTGTTTCCTAACATCTGTTAAAACTGGGGTAAGAATCAGCCTCCTGTTAGGATATTTTACGCTAAGGCTTTAAAAAAAATAAACAATTTCGGATGGTGGAAGAATATGAGGACACATTACTGATAGTTTACCACTGATCATTTCTTTCTTTTCCACAAAGAAGGGAGTTGGTGTGATAACTCTTTGGGAGGTGAAGAAATAGCCATTCTCTGGAATAGCAAGGTGGTTAATTATTGAGATGGAGCAACATTTAATTATTCTGCCCTTCTCAGTATTGCCGTAGTAGTCTGACCTTGCATTGCTGTGTGAAACCCCTCAGTTGGCTCTTTATAAAGGAAAAGTAGGGATACCTCTGTTTGCCTCAGAAGTGCATTATCTGTTGAATACTGGGTTTGATACATTAGAGTTCACAAAGAACTGGCTTTATTGATAACTACAAACTAATACAACATGGCAGGGTCAAGCATGCATAAGATCCATCCCCCCCCCAACTCCCATACCAAATCACAGCAGTCAGGTTTCGTGTCCTGACTGCTCATTGGTTTCTTTAAAGGAGTCCAGATCACAAATGGAAGTCTCACACGGTTACCGTTCCTGCAGTTGCTCGGTTTCCCGAGAACGTTTCCCGCCATGCAACCAATCCAATACGTAACAGTTTCACAGTCTCCAGTTGTAAGATCATTTTTTCCGAGCTGTTTGGTTTCTATATCCATTGTGTGTTTCCCTCACCTGCCTTTCTGGAAGTGAGAACTCTCAGCCCACCACAAGGCTGCGTGAGGGGTTATTTCATAACACCCTCAGTTGTCTTGCTACTCTCTTTGGGTCAGTGGCACTGCAATTGGGTTGCTATGGACTAGTGTTTATCTTGCAACATGATTAGGGATGCCAGGGGGTGTTTCAAGGAGAGGTGGTGTTTCGAGGAGAGGCACCAGATGCTATGCTGAAATTTTGGTGCCTCTACCTCAAAAAAACAGTCCCTTTTGAGCCCCAGATACCCACGGATCAATTCTCCATTATACCCTAAGAGAATCGATCCCCATAGGTTATAATGGAGTGGTGAGCAGACATTTCCCTCCCCCCCCCCGCTTTCTGATAACTGTGAAGTGGGGGGAGGGCCTCCAAACTGGGGGATCGCCTGCCCCCAACCGAGTATTGCGAAACTATAGGATCTTAGTGTACAGCTGTGTAAATTAAAAAAAAAAACGCTAAGAGACACCATCAATTTTAAACAAGACAGTGTAATGCAGAGGTCAGTGGTGTACTGACAAAACTTGCACATAGAACTTCAAACAGAAAGTATGTAGCAAAAAAACATAAACAGAAGAGAGTTCAAAAGCAGTCTTGGAAATCTCACAGACACGTTCTGAACCTTGTTGGTCTCCTGTGAATGTATTGTAAAGATTGGGTTCCGGTGATAAATAAGCCTCCAAACTGAAGAAAGACGGATGAAACATCTTGGTATCTAGAACAGACCTCTTTGGAAGGGCTTCTTTTAGTTCCATGAACTAAATACTGGACTATTGTCACTCCTTTGTGATTGGAAAGACTGCTTTTGAACTGTCTTCTGTTTATGTTTTTTTGCTACATGCGTTCTATTTGAAGTTCTATGTGCAAGTTTTGTCAGCACACCACTGACCTCTACATTACACTGTCTTGTTGTTTAAAATTTACGGTGTCTCTTGGTGTTTTTTTTTTATTTACCCAACCGAGGATTGGCAAATCTGGCTTTGCCTCCTTGACCAGGTGCCCGTAGCATTCAGTCTGTCTGCCTTGACTCCAGGTGTGAACCCGATGCTACACTTCTTGCCCCCTGGACACGGGCAGGTGAATTTCCCCAACGCTCCTTCTCCGTTTCGGAGGGCTTGAGCTGTCAGGGCCACCGTACCGAACAGTCCCCTGCCCCCGCTTTCCTCGGAGACTGCCAGTCCTCCTTATCACATTTTACATTCAAATAATTCCTTAAGTGTTACTTTAGAATAATAATAATAAGCCAAGGTAATAAGCAGTTTGATACAGCGGAATGTCAGGGAAGGGAAATCAGGGCCCGGGGGAGATCCTTTGAAGATCTTCTGAATATAAAAGAATTCTCAAATTACATTAAGCCAGGCAAAGCACAGCCGAAGCCCAGGCGGCTGTGAGGGGCGGGGTTCGAGCAGGAGCCAGAAAAGTTGGTGAGATCATTTTTCTTCGCTTTCTTTCTTTGCCTTCCATCAGGGTTCCCTGACAGGGAGGGGTATTTTCAGAGCACTGTTCCATAGGGATTAATGCAGAGGGACAATTCGGACTTGAGGCTCGACTTTTAATCGGACCCACCTGCTCTCTTCCCCTCCCTTTGAAACTTCATTCTCAATCCCCTTTTGGTGAGAGGGGGAGGAGAAGAAGAAACAAGATGATAGTAGATTTATAACCTGCCCTATACTCTGAATCTCAGAGCAGTCACAATCTCCTTGACCTTCCTCCCCCACAACAGACACCCTGTGAGGTAGGCGGGGCTGAGAGAGCTCTCACAGAAAGCTGCCCTTTCAAGGACAGCTCTGCAAGAGCTATGGGTAACCCAAGGCCATTCCAGCAGCTGCAAGTGGAGGAGTGGGGAATCAAACCCAGTTCTCCCAGATAAGAGTCCACACACTTAACCACTACACCAAACTGGCTAGTCCCAGGTACCCTAGACCCTGTTCTTTAAAAACTGTAACAGTTGGTTTGGCCTACAATTTGAGGGGTCAGAGTTTATACTCTGCTCTGACCCTTTGGTGCTTTGCCTGCCTTGTGTTATATTAAATTATCGTATTTGTTTTTCTCCTCACTTTTTTGTGGGGGTACATCTCATCTGGCTGTTCAGGAATGGTATGTGGTGGAACATTTCTAGAGGAGAAGGAGCTTGACAGAATCATGGAACCTCCTGGCAAACTCATGGGAATGGGGCTCTTCCCCCATCCAACACTTGACATTGACATATAGGTGTGCCCTCTCTAAAGCCTGAACAGATGCAGGGTGAGGAGGGGGGGGGATAAAGGGTGTCAGAGTTAGCCCTACCCCTTACCAGAGACAGCCCCTCTGACAGGTGATGCTGTGTACCAGGTGACAGCCTGAGAGTAAGAAGAAGAATTGCAGATTTATACCCCGCCCTTCTCTCTGAATCAGAGACTCAGAGTGACTTACAATCTCCTATATCTTCTCCCCCCACAACAAACACCCTGTGAGGTGGGTGGGGCTGAAAGAGCTCTCACAGAAGCTGCCCTTTCAAGGACAACTCTGCAAGGGCTATAGCTGACCCAAGGACATTCCAGCAGCTGCAAGTGGAGAAGCGGAGAATCAAACCCGAATGTCCCAGATAAAAGTCTGGGAGTACACCAGTACACCAAACTGGCTCTCTTGGTTGTTAATGCTTTGCCTTACCAGAGCCTGATGGATTAGCTGAGTAATGTGGAACCACCAGGGGTGAAATTCTAGCAGAAGCTCCTTTGCATATTAGGCCACACCCCCATGATGTAGCCAATCCTCCAAGAGCTTTCAAAAAAAGAGCCTTGTAAGCTCTTGGAGGATTGGCTACATCAGGGGTGTGTGGCCTAATAAGAGTCCGCACATTCTCCCAGATAAGAGTCCGCACACTTCACCACTACACCAGACATGTACCAATAGATTTAAGGCGGTTTGTGGAAATGGCTGGGTGACTCTGAAATGGGACCACGAAGCAGTTGACTTCTGACTGTGAGGCGGCCCGTTATGCACGACTTCAGGAAGGAAAGCTGGGAAGGAGAGGGAGCATTGATCACGGATTGTTTCCCAAGCCAAATGTCATCCTCTGTCGACATCTGTTTGAGTGTGACCCGCAGCCCCTCTGCCATTTGTACAGGATAGGCAGCAAAAGCGGATGGCTCACGGAGATTTTTGGCGGGATGCCATTCTGTCTGGTGGAGGGCCAGTTGGCAGGGCCTAGTGGGCAGGTCCTTGAACCTCTTAAACGATGTACCAGATTGTACAGAAAAGACAGCTAAGAACCACACTATATGCCACACTGGGGGGACTATATGCACTGCTGGTTGTATTGTCCTCACATATATTCATTTTGGCAGTTGATTATACAGCATATTTATATGATAACAGGAGTCAGGGTTCCTATCGGGCCAGAAATCCTCTTGTTATCTATGCTGCCAGTGGGCTTTGGAAACAAAAGCAGAAATATTTTGGTGACAACTCTGCTAGCCATTGCTAGGATTATAATTGCTTCTAAATGGGGGGATAAAAGCCCACCTTCTTTAACATCCTGGCAAAATAAGGTGTGGGGATGTTTTGTTCATTGCAAAATCACGAGTTGACATCTCAGGCCTAACTTACAAAATTATCAAGAAAAATTTACAGCAGTATGGTTTCCAGTAGTATCATATTTGATGAAGCAAAATGTGGTTCCTAATAAGGCTTACTATTGAGACTTGCTATTTTTCTAAGGTATGTCATTCCATATTTGTATCTTCTTTGTAGCAAATGTGTATTTGTCTTTGGTTTCATGCAGTGTCACGCTGGATTGGTGTATATTATAAATAAAGATTATTTCAAAAATCAACAAACAACAACAACAAAACCACAGAGCAAAAATGTATCACAGAGTGCAAAACGGGACACTGCCTCGTCGTCCCATGTGATTTCCTTCCACAAACTGCAGGGAAACCTGCACATTTTGGATATCAAAACATGAACAAGACCAAAAGCGGATAAAAGTTTTCTCGAGCCTATGAAGTATGAAATCACACAATCTATTCGGTATGATTTTCTGGGAAAGTACGATTGCTGTCCAGTTATGGAAAATAATCAACGCTCATTTTGGTTTTCATCTTGGCCATTTGCACAGACGACGAATGACGGTTGAAAATCTTTTCAAACTCAATTTGTTTCCGAAAGTTCAAGAAAGTGATTTTGAAGAACATTCCAAATTTGATTTCTAGCAACAGGCATATCCAAACCGCAAAACAAATAAGATAGCGCCAGTCTCAGTAGAAACACTAAAAGATAATTTAATCAAATATCAAGGGAAGCAGGAGAGAATATAGAACTCCACCTCCGTCACGATGTGTGCTCATGTACTCCACAGATAAATGTAGAAATTATTCTTGCACACGGTAGATACGGAACATATTTAAAGATCTCAACTCCGGGAGCTTTCGAAAGGTTTGGAATTCCCAACGAGAGTTGGCCCTGCCCCATTCATAATGATAAATCGCACAAGTAGGCACTTACCTTAGCTATCTGGACACACCAATTCAGCAGCAGCTGGGAGCCAATGTTATCTTTATGTTCATGAACGTAGTCCAGCAGGCAGCCATAGGGCATCAGCTGAGTGACCAACTGGATTGTGGGACTCAAGCAAACTCCCAGGAGCCTGACCAGATGGGGATGATCCATGCTCGCCATGATGAGGGCTTCCTGCAATACAAGAACGTCACAGGCTCAAAGTTGCACTCCAAGCATCACATTTGGTGCTCACCTATAAGGGTTTTCCTACACAACAAAACTGGGGTTGTTACAGAGAGGGGAACCTCGACATTCAGAGGCCGTCAGCCTCTGAATCCCAGAGCCAGGAGGCAAAATCAAGGTCTCAGCCTCTCTGCCCTGTTGTTGGCCCTCCAGAGGAACTGGCTGGCCACTGTGTGTGACAGGATGCTGGACTAGATGGAACCTCACTGGTCTGATCCAGCAGGGCTCTTCTGATGTTCTTCTCAGGGGAAGGACTCAGCCTCTCTGCCCTGTTGTTGCCCCTCCAGAGGAACTGGTTTGCCACTGTGTGAGACAGGAGGCTGGACTAGAAGGACCCTCCCTGGTCTGATCCAGCAGGCTCCTTAGATGTTCTTCTCAGGGGAAGGCCTCGGCCTCTCTGCCCTGCTGTTGGCCCTCCAGAGGAACTGGCTGGCCCCTTTTTGAGACAGGAGGCTGGACTAGATGGACTCTCACAGGTCTGATCCAGCAGGGCTCTTCTGATGTTCTTCTCAGGGGAGGGACTCAGCCTCTCTGCCCTGTTGTTGCCCCTCCAGAGGAACTGGTTTGCCACTGTGTGAGACAGGAGTCTGGGCTAGAAGGACCCTCCCTGGTCTGATCCAGCAGGGCTCTCCTGAAGTTCTTCTCAGGGGAAGGCCTCGGCCTCTCTGCCCTGTTGCTGGCCCTCCAGAGGAAATGGTTGGCCACTGTGTGAGACAGGAGGCTGGACTAGAAGGACCCTCCCTGGTCTGATCCAGCAGGGCTCCTTAGATGTTCTTCTCAGGGGAAGGCCTCGGCCTCTCTGCCCTGCTGTTGGCCCTCTAGAGGAACTGGCTGGCCCCTGTGGGAGACAGGAGGCTGGACTGGATGGGCGACTAGTCTGATCCAGCAAGGCTCTTTTGAAGTTCTGCTATTCACTTTTTTGATCTAGCCATTGAGTCCCTGTCCTCTCTCTTTCCTCTTTTAAAAGAGGGATTTCTCTTTGATGAGAAATCAATGGAGCCTTTTGTAACTTCATTCCTTGTCTTTGTTCTCTGTTATATAACAAGCTCTAGCAAGAGGGCAGCAAGATCTGGGTTAGACACTGTCAGTCTCTGGGCAGTGGTGCATGTAATGTCCCATCAAGTCCCACCCAAATTATGGTGAATCCTCCAAGGGGCTTTCAAGGCAAGAGAGAAGCAAAGCTGATTTACTATTACCTCCCTCTGCATAATCTTCCTTGCTGGTAACCCCTGCTTCCCAGATCTCAGAAGCTGAGCAGGGTTAGTTCTTGGATGGGAGACCACCAAGGGAAGGCTCTGCAGAGGAAGGCAAGGGCCAACCACCTCTGCTTCCCAGATCTCGGAAGCTAAGCAGGATCAGTACTTGGATGGGAGACAACCAGGGAAGGCTCTGCAGAAGAAGGCAAGGGCCAACCACCTCTGCTTCTCAGATCTTGGAAGCTAAGCAGGATCAGTACTTGGATGGGAGACCACCAAGGAAGGCTCTGCAGAAGAAGGCAGTGGCCAACCACCTCTGCTTCTCAGTCTCAGAAGCTAAGCAGGGTCAGTACTTGGAAGGGAGACCACCAAGGAAGGCTCTGCAGAGGAAGGCAAGGGCCAACCACCTCTGCTTCTCAGATCTCGGAAGCTAAGCAGGGTCAGTACTTGGAAGGGAGACCACCAGGGAAGGCTCTGCAGAGGAAGGCAATGGGAAACCACCTCTGCTTCTCAGATCTCGGAAGCTAAGCAGGATCAGTACTTGGATGGGAGACCACCAAGGAAGGCTCTGCAGAAGAAGGCAGTGGCCAACCACCTCTGCTTCTCAGTCTCAGAAGCTAAGCAGGGTCAGTACTTGGAAGGGAGACCACCAGGGAAGGCTCTGCAGAGGAAGGCAAGGGCCAACCACCTCTGCTTCTCAGATCTCGGAAGCTAAGCAGGGTCAGTACTTGGAAGGGAGACCACCAGGGAAGGCTCTGCAGAGGAAGACAAGGGCCAACCATCTCTGCTTCTCAGTCTCAGAAGCTAAGCAGGGTCAGTACTTGGAAGGGAGACCACCAGGGAAGGCTCTGCAGAGGAAGGCAATGGGAAACCACCTCTGCTTCTCAGATCTCAAAAGCTAAGCAGAGTCAGTACTTGGATGGGAGACCACCAAGGAAGGCTCTGCAGAGGAAGGCAAGGGCCAACCACCTCTGCTTCTCAGATCTCGGAATCTAAGCAGGGTCAGTGCTTGGATGGGAGACCACCAGGGAAGGCTCTGCAGAGGAAGGCAAGGGCCAACCACCTCTGCTTCCCAGATCTTGGAAGCTAAGCAGGATCAGTACTTGGATGGGAGACCACCAGGGAAGGCTCTGCAGAAGAAGGCAAGGGCCAACCACCTCTGCTTCCCAGATCTTGGAAGCTAAGCAGGATCAGTACTTGGATGGGAGACCACCAAGGTAGGCTCTGCAGAGGAAGGCAAGGGCCAACCACCTCTGCGTCCCAATTGTCTTGAAACCCCCTTGCAGGCCTTGCCACAACACACCCAGAGCAACCTGCTACTGATACTGTCATGGGGGTGGGGGGGGGGGGGGAAGAAGCCCGGCATACTGTAGCCCCATTCTCAGGTTACAGTGGCTGCACATAATAACCCATGTATAGCGTACAATTGATGGTTCTTTGCATGTGCATTGAGCATTCTTCATGCTGCAGTGATCACATCGTTCAGCAGAGTGTGTTTTACAAACCCCACATTCATCTGGTGCCTAGTTTAAATTGTAAAGTGAACCCATGTTCAGGGCCAGCCCAAGACTGTCGTCACCCTAGACAAGGCTCACGTCTGGCACCCCCCGCCCTCCACACGCACTGATAACGTCACCAACTCACATGGGGGGCACCCAATTCGGCATCCCAGAAGGTTGGCGCCCTAGGTGGTCACCTTTGGCTCAGGGCTTTTCTTTGTAGCAGGAACTCCTTTGCATATTAGGCCACACACCCCTGATGTCGCCTGTAAGAAGAGCCCTGTAAGTTCTTGGAGGATTGGGTACATCAGGGGATGTGGCCTAATATGTAAATGAGTTCCTGCTACAAAAAAGGCCTGGATTTGGCTGATTAACTGTAAATTGGAGGGGGGGGTGGATTTTGTTTTTGTGGAACAATACAATTCACATTTTGTTTCTGTGGAACAACACATGATTCAAATTTTCATGTGTAGTCATATACATGTTGAAATCTATACTTCCAAAAGGATAGTGCATATTTCAATACAGGGGACCCCAACTCCCGGGCCATGGACTGGGACCGGTCCGTGGCCTGTTAACAACTGGGCCGTGAGTCATATAATTATTTCCTTATATATTACAATGTAGTAGTAGTAGTAATAATAATAATAACAATAAGAAGAAGAAGACAACAACATTGGATTTATATCCTGTCCTCCATTCTGAATCTCAGAGCAGCTCACAATCTCCTTTATCTTTTCCCCCCACAACAGACACCCTGTGAGGTGGGTGGGGCTGAGCGGGCTCTCCCAGAAGCTGCCCTTTCAAGGACAACTCCTATGAGAGCCATGGCTGACCCAAGGCCATTCCAGCAGCTGCAAGTGGAGGAGTGGGAAATAAAACCTGGTTCTCCCAGATAAGAGTCTGCACACTTAACCACCACACCAAACTAATAGAAATAAAGTGCACAATTGTATCATCACAAAACCATCCCCTCCCCTCCCACCCCAGGTCTGCAGAAAAATTTTCTTCCACAAAGCTGGTCCCTGGTGCTAAAAAGGTTGGGACCGCTGTTCCAATACATCCAGTGTGTGTCTCCTCAATCCAAAGTCTGGAACACATTGATAGCTCACCTGCTGACTGCATCACCTATACAGATGTGCATGTGGCCGGTGCTCTGTGGCCTGCACTGGCTGCCTATAGAGTACTGGATCCGTTTCACGGTGTTACTTCTGACTTTTAAAGCCTTACGCGGCTGGGACCAACATACCTGCGGGACCGTCTCTTCCCGTATATGCCCCGGAGGTCTTTGTTCGGCCTCCGAAGATAGGCTGACTGTCCCCAGCCCAAGAGATGCCCGTCTTGCCTCTACCAGGGCCAGGTCCTTCTTGGTCCTGGCCCCCACCTGGTGGAATCAACTCCCTATGGAGATCCGGGCCCTGCCTGGCTTGCTAGCCCTTCGTAGGGCCTGTAAAACGGAGCTGTTCCGCCAAGACTTTGGGTGAGGCAACGGGCATCTATCCATTAGATCTGTTGGCCTCCCCTACTGTACTATCCTACTGCGCTGATTTCCTGCACTGTCCTGCTACACCATCTTATCATATTGTTCTGCCGGACTGTTCTGTTGTATTGAAAATTGTAATTGGCTTTTTATTATTATGCCGCTGTGATTTTATCATGTATGTTGTGCTCTGCCCTGAGCCCCTACGGAGGAATGGGTGGGATATACATAAACAAATAACAACAACGACAATAACAACAACAATAATCATAATCATAATAAAGGGGCAAAAAGAATACCCAGACAGTTCTTTTTCTCTGCAGTGTGAACAACTGGCCTGTTGGTGGGGACAGTTCCTACAGCGAAAGAATTTGGAGCATCCTTCATTCACAGGTATGCCTGCAAATGCCCTCATTGCCTAAGCACACCCTTTCACTGTTAAGCCACAAAGGAATGCAAAACAGTTCACAGAAAGAGATTAAAATGTGGAACTCACTGCCAAAGTTTCTTGTGATGGCCACAGGAATAAACAGCTTTATGTGAGCCGCCCTGAGTCCGCTTGTGGAGAGGGCGGGATAGAAATGTAATAAATAATAAATAAATAAATTTAAAAGAGGATTCGACAGAGTCATGGAAGAGAGGTCTATTAATAGCTAATAGCCTTGATGACTGAGGGGAATCAGCCCATTTTTGGGCACTAAACCTCAGAATCCCAGAGCCAGGAGGTAGCATCAGCAGAAGGCCTCAGCCTCTCTGCCCTGTTGTTGGCCCTCCAGAGGAACTGGTTGGCCTCTGTGTGAGACAGGAGGCTGGACTAGGTGGACCCTCCCTGGTCTGATCCAGCAGGGCTCTTCTGATGTTCTTCTCAGAGGAAGGCCTCAGTCTCTCTGCCCTGTTGTTGGCCCTCCAGAGGAATTGGTTGGCCTCTGTGTGAGACAGGAGGCTGGACTAGGTAGACCCTCCTTGGTCTGATCCAGCAGGGCTCTTCTGATGTTCTTCTCAGGGGAAGGCCTCGGCCTCTCTACCCTGTTGTTGGTCCTCCAAAGGAACTGATTGGCCACTGTTTGAGACAGGAAGCTGGACTAGATGGACCCTCACTGGTCTGATCCAGCAGGGTTCTTCTGGTGTTCTTATAAATACATAGGGGAGAGTTTTATCAGTGGCTTCTAGCCATGGTGACTGAGGGAAACCTTCACATTCCTCTGAATCTAAGTGCCAGGAGGCAACATCAGGAGAAGACCTCAGTCTCTATGTCCTGTCCAGAAGAACTGGTTGGCCACTGTGTGGGACAGGAGGCTGGATTAGATGGATCCTCACTGGTCTTATCCAGCAGGGCTCTTCAGATGTTCTTTTCAGGGGAAGGTGTCGGCCTCCCTGCCCTGCTGGCCCTCCAGAAGAACTGGCTGGTCACTGTGTGAGACGGGATGCTTGACTAGATGGACCCTCCCTGGTCTGATCCAGCAGGGCTCTTCTGACATTCTCATGTTCATGGTGGGCTTTTTCAATGCAAGTTTTTTCAATGCTTCCTCAAAATTTTTTTCACAAGTTAAAGAATAACAACAACGATACCACCACAAGTCTTGGCAAAATTATCCGAAGAACTTTCTTTCAGCACAATGAAGCCCCTCCACCCCACCCCATCCCCCCCCCCCAAAAGGAGGAAAAGGGGGGGAGGGAAATTACACGGGGGGGAGTCCTGGCAAGGGGGCTGGGTTCGTATTAAAGAAAATTGCTCATCAGAGCACAAAGAGCATTTGAAACCAAATTGCAGAGTATTTGCATAATAGTTCCTCTAAAAAAAAAAAAAGATGAACTAGACACTAATTGTAGGGGGCTTTCTTGTAATGAAAATAACAGATGGCTTAACTTTTTAACTATTTCCTTTCTTTTTTAATATATTCAAAAACTATTTTCCTTTCTGAAGGCATGATGCAAAGACATCTTTTGAAAAACAACAACAACAACAAAACAGACTAGTCACAGGATACTGTTCGCCAGGGTGCTGTGTGTGTGTGTGTGCAGGGAGGGTGGCGCAATGCCAAGCCCAGTCTAAACACCTGTTGTGGGTTCACATGAATACACTAGGCCAGGGATGGCCAAACTTGCTTAATGTAAGAACCACACGGAATAAATATGAGATGCTGGAGATCTGCAAGACATGAACATCAGGTGTTTGAAAGAAAGGAAGGAAGGAAGGAAGGAAGGAAGGAAGGAAGGAAGGAAGGAAGGAAGGAAGGAAGGAAGGAAGGAAGGAAGGGAGGGAGGGAGGGAGGGAGGGAGGGAGGGAGGGAGGAAGGAAGGAAGGAAGGAAGGAAGGAAGGAAGGAAGGAAGGAAGGAAGGAAGGAAGGAAGGAAGGAAGGAAGGAAGGAAGGAAGGAAGGAAGAGAGGGAGGGAGGGAGGGAGGGAGGGAGGGGAGGGGAGGGGAGGGAGGGGAGGGGAAGGAAGGAAGGAAGGAAGGAAGGAAGGAAGGAAGGAAGGAAGGAAGGAAGGAAGGAAGGAAGGAAGGAAGGAAGGAAGGAAGGAAAGCAACTTTAACTTTAAATGCATTCTCCAAGCCACCAGCTAGCTTGACTTGGAGAAGTCACTGCAAGAGAGAAATGCCTTTTCCAAGTCAGTGAGTTAGTAACCTCTCTGGAACTGTAAAAAACTGAAGCTCTGGATCTTAGTGAGAAGTGCCTTGTCATGATTGGAGCACAGAGAAAACATGGAAGATGAAAACGGGTTCTGAAATTCCAGATGCCTTGTTTAGCTGTTATGCAGTAAAAATAGAAATTTCCTGCATGTCTAAGAATCTACCTTGACCAGCTGGCGTTCGCCCATTCCCCTTGGCGTTCTTAAGGTGGTCCATCCTTCTATTTGCTTCACAGGCGACTGCACCTGCACCTTCTATGAAATTGACGTAAGAAAATTTGGCTGTTCTCCTGCTGATGTTTCATTTGCCAGTTATATTTTTGTGAAACTTTATTTGTGTTAGCTTTCAGAAGAGCGATTGAGACTGATTTATACACAGAACTGTTGCTTTGTATCTCTCCCACCTGGAGGTTGGCAACTCTAAAATTTTACTTATTTTTTCTGCTTCAAACAAGGCCAAGACTGATCAGAGCCTGTTTTTGTTGCTTTAAGTTTTTGTCCCAAAGAACAATAGAAACTTAAGGTGGCCTAAAAAGATTAATAACAACTATAACAGAGAACTCAGCGGGCAGCCGTGTTGGTCTGAAGCAATAGAACAAAGTTAGAGTCCGGTGGCACATTTAAGGCCAACCAAGTTTTATTCAGGGCATAAAACTTCATAGGTTTTAAAAGGTGAACACTGGAGTCTAACTTCGTACCAGCGAACATGGTTACCTGCCTGAATCTATAACACCAGAGAAAGAAGAAATAGTAAAGGACCAAGAAACAGGTGGCAACAGAGGAGGAGGAAGAAAACGTTGAATTTATATCCTGCCCTATACGCTGAATCTCAGAGCTGTCACAATCTCCTTTACATCTGCCCCCCCCCCCCACAACAGACACCTGTAAGGTGGGTGAAGCTGAGAGAGCTCTCCCAGAAGCTGCCCTTTCAAGAACAACTCTGCGAGAGCTATGGCTGACCCAAGGCCATTCCAGCAGCTGCAACTGGAGGAGTGGGGAATCCAACCCGGTTCTCCCAGATAAGAGAGCTCTGGCTGACCCAAGACCACTCCAGCAGCTGCAACTGGAGGAGTGGGGAATCCAACCCGGTTCTCCCAGATAAGAGAGCTCTGGCTGACCCAAGGCCACTCCAGCAGCTGCAAGTGGAGGAGTGGGGAATCGAACCCGGTTCTCCCAGATAAGAGAGCTCTGGCTGACCCAAGGCCATTCCAGCAGCTGCAACTGGAGGAGTGGGGAATCCAACCCGGTTCTCCCAGATAAGAGAGCTCTGGCTGACCCAAGACCACTCCAGCAGCTGCAACTGGAGGAGTGGGGAATCCAACCCGGTTCTCCCAGATAAGAGAGCTCTGGCTGACCCAAGGCCACTCCAGCAGCTGCAAGTGGAGGAGTGGGGAATCGAACCCGGTTCTCCCAGATAAGAGAGCTCTGGCTGACCCAAGGCCACTCCAGCAGCTGCAACTGGAGGAGTGGGGAATCCAACCCGGTTCTCCCAGATAAGAGAGCTCTGGCTGACCCAAGGCCATTCCAGAAGCTGCAAGTGGAGAAGTGGGGAATCGAACCCGGTTCTCCCAGATAAGAGTCCGTGCACTTAACCACTACCCCAAAGGGGCAGAACAAAGATGGAAAAGATGAGTCAGAAGGTGGACCAGAGAAAGCCAAGGGAAAAGATGGAGACCTGGAAGAACTGGGGGCAAAGAAAAGCCCACCCCAGTGGCTTCCCTTTGCTTTGCTTCCACTTCAGCTCTGCTTTCTTCCACAGATGCAAAGGGAAAGGTCGTCCCCTGTGCAAGCGCCAAGCCGTTACTGACCCATGGGGTGATGTCACATCATGACGTTTTCACGGCAGACTTTTGACGGGGTGGTTTGTCATTGCCTTCCCCGGTCATCTACACTTTTCCCCCAAGCAAGCTGGGCACTCCTCTGACTGACCTCAGAAGGATGGAAGGCTGAGTCAACCTGGAGCTGGCTACCTGAACCCAGCTTCCGCCAGGATCGAACTCAGGTCATGAGCAGAGCTTGGACTGCAGTACTGTATCGCTCTATGCCTCGAGGCTCCTCCACAGATGCAGAGGCCTTGCAAAAAGGTCTCTGTTCCCTGTCGCTGCTGAAGGCAGGCAAGCTTGAGAGAGCTACACACGGGGCTCACAGCATTCCCACAACAGCCGAGCGAGTGGAAAAGAACAAAGTATGTCCCAGCCTTCTGAAGACGTTTTCAGAAGCAAGGCCCGCTGCTTTTTTAAAAGCATTTTTTCTCTGCTTTGGGTTTCTACGTTACAGCCACAAGGACTCTTTAAAGTACTTAAGAAGCTTATTGTACCGCCCTGGGAATTTTTTTGGAAAACCTCAAAATGCGTCCTGTGTGACGGGAGAAAGATATTAAAGCGGACACACATTTTTTTCATTAATTTTATGGTACCTGTAATTGCTACAGCAAGGAAACCTGACTACAGTGCATGTCTGGGCTGCCTCTGGGAAAAAACAATTACAAATTGATGTATCTCCGACACATTTCGCTTGCATATTAAGTTCCGAAAAGCCTCCTTCAGGACGCGTCCCTCAAGACCCAGGGAACCGTTATAGCTGAGGTGGCCATATGTGGATGGAGCAGAAACCTTGGTGGGGAGATGCAACTGAAGGCTCTGTTATAGGCAGAAAGAAACCCCGCAGGATCTCCTCAGGCCAAGGGGCTGGAATGAATAGCGTATTTATAACATTTCCAAAGCCATCTCTCCAGCAATTTTCTCAAGCCGGCTTACAACGCAGAACACAATTGAAGAAAGAGCAGTTAATTCAAAGCTGACTTATGGTGAACTGATCCAAATAGGCAGCCGTGTTGGTCTGAAGTAGGAGAACAAAATAGGAGTCGATAGCACACTTCTTCAGACGAGGAATGAGGGAGTTCTTGCCGATATTGTAGGCCACACTGCTGATTGTTGTATCCAATATTTCAGGGGTGTCAAACATACAGCCCAGGGGCCGAATCAGGTCCCCAGAGGGCTCCTATCGAGCAACTGGCTTTCACCAGCTTCCTTCTCCTTCTCCTGTTTCCTTCTGTAACACAGCTTGCTTTGCCAGGCTTGCTCAATCGCACAGAAGTTACAGAGCAAAGCTCCTCTCTTGGAGAGGAAGTGGGGGAAAGAGAGCTAGCTTTGCCAGGCTCTTTCAGTTGCGCAGCAGAGCTATGCAGCCAAGCCTCTCTTCCTTCTGTTGGCTGAGGCTCAACAAGCCAATGAGGTGGATTAGGCTGAGTGCGTGTGTTTGTCTGTGTCCTTTATAAATTTTATATATCCCTTACCTGGCATTACATTTTATGACATGCAGGGCCCGGCCCCAAAACTGTCTCATTCATGTCAGATCTGGCTCTCCTAACAAATGAGTTCGACCTGCAATATTTCATATTGTATCCTACACTGCTGATCATTGTATCCAATATCCCTGTGTAGTTTTGCCATTTGCACTATTATGTCTTTGGAACCATATTATAAGTACTCTCTCTCCCCTGGCCATAGAAAGGCCTCCCTGTGGGCAAAGAGACATTCCTCAGCACAGCTGCGAAGGTATCTGTCTAGCCAGAGACACTAACTTTCGATTCTTCTGCAGGCAGTCTAACTGTCCGGGAATACCTTTGAATTTTATTCCTGTGCTTGCTTCATGCCTATTTGCTTACATGGGTAATGGTACTAGTAAGGTATAAATGTATTGCTTGGCCCGGAGGGGTCAGTTCTAACAAAGGATATCTTGACTGTGAACATGACGCTCATTTAATAAAAGCAGGCCTCAAATTCAGCAGGAGCTCACAGGAGCACAGCTCCTGAACCTTTCTGAGAGTTCTACCTCCTCCTTCCCACCTTGTCCATTGAATAGTAGGTGCAGCTGCATAACAATCCTGGATGAGCTCCACCACTTATTTTTCTACAAAACGACCCCTGAATAAAAACATTATTTGAATATATCAAAGAGGCTGAGTTAATAAGAACTGTGCAGAACCTGACACAAGGGCAGGAAAGAGCAAAAGTCCAATAGCACCTTAACAACTAACACAATTTGCAGCAGGGGTAGAACTTTCATGAGTCTCTGCTCACTTTTTCAGACAGTTACAATGTGAGTCTGTCTATACTAGGGTTGCCAAGTCCAATTCAAGAAATATCTGGGGACTTTGCGGGTGGAGCCAGGAGACACTGGGGGTGGGATCAGGTACAAGGGTGTGACAAGCATAATTGAACTCCAAGGGAGTTCTGGTCATCACATTTAAAGGGACTGCACACCTTTTAAAATACCTTCCTTCCATAGAAAATGATGGATAGGGGTACCTTCTTTTGGGGCTCACGGAATTGGGCCCCCTGGTCCAATCCTTTTGAAACTTGGAGGGTTTTGGGGGGAGAGGCACAGGATATATTGAAAATTTGGTGCCTCTGCCTCAAAAAACAGCCCTCCCAGAGTCCCAGATACCTGCGGATCAATTCTTTATTTTTTCCTATGGGAATAAGTCTCTATAGGGAATAGAGTTCCCAGCAGACATTTCCCCCCTTCTCCCCCCCCCCCCCGCTTTCTGATGACCCTGAAGCGGGGGAAGGGCCTCCAAACCGGGGGATCCCCTGCCCCCACCTGGGGATTGGCAACCCTAGTCTATCCTTATATCTTGGCGAGTGGAGTGATTTCAGATGCCGGATGACAATAGGAAGTGAATGACAATAGTAGATATGATTGGGTCAGGAGTGGAATGCAGAGGGGTGGTCGACATGCATGGAGTTTAAGTCCAGGTGGATGCATTGTCTTGAGCTTCTAGGTTTCCTACCTCGCTACCCACGCTGATTTCTCCATGCTTGTTACCCCTCTGCAGACCATACCTAAGCCAATCATGCTTGCGGTTGTCTTTCGCCTGCTATTATCATTTCCCTGGAAATTCATACAGGATCTGAAATAACTGCACTCTCCAAGATATAAGGACAGATGGACTCCCATTCTAGCTGTGTCTGGAGACGTGAGCAGTGACTCAGGAAAGTGCATCCCCTGCTACGAATGGCGTTCACCCTTAAGGCGCTGTTGGAGTCTTGCTCTTGTCTACTGCCACCCATCTTGCTCTATCTCAGGGTTCCCCAATATGGTGTGCACCAAGTGTCTACAGTGGTCTAGGCCCAGGGCTTTTTTTGAGCAGGAACGCACAGGAACACAGTTCTGGCTGGCTTGGCACCAGGAGGTATGGCTTAACATGCAAATGAGTTCCTACGTGAAGCAATGGTGATGTCAGGGGTGTGGCCTGATATGCAAATGAGTTGCTGCTGGGATTTTTCTACAAAAAAAGCCCTGGCTAGGCCACTTCTGATTGTCCACCAGAGATCTGATTGGATGTACAGATAAAACTAATGTTGCTTCAGTAGCAGCTGCCTCCCCAGTGTTGGTTTCAGTCTCTGCCTCATTCCCCTTGCCCAATGTATTTTTAAAGTGACCCCTCTTTTTCTCTGGACTTTGACTTCTTCTTGGTATGTGGTTGGCCTTGTGCACAGTTCTGGTCACTGCACCTCAAAAAAGACACGATAGCATTAGAAATGGTGCAGAAAAGGGCAACTAGAATGATTAAAGGATTGGAACACTTTCCTATGAAGAAAGGTTAAAATGCTTGGGGCTCTTTAGCTAGTGACTGAGGGGGTGACATGATAGAGGCTTACAAGATCATGCATGAGATAGAGAAGGCAGAGAAAGAAGTACTTTTCTCCTTTTCTCACAGTATGAGAACTCATGGACATACAATGGAATTGCTGAGCAGTCCGGTTAGAACAGATAAAAAGAAGTACTTCTTCACCCAAAGGGTGATTAACATGTGGAATTCACTGCCACAGGAGGTGGTGGTGGCTACAAGCAATGCCAGCTTCAAGAGGGGATTGGATGAACATATGGAGCAGAGGTCCATCAGCGGCTATTAGCCATACCGTATTGTTGGAACTCTCTGTCTGGGGCAAGTGATGCTTTGTATTCTTGGTGCTTGGGAGGGGCAACAGTGCAAGGGCTTCTAGTGTCCTGGCCCCACTGGTGGATCTTCTGGTGGCACCTGTTTTTTGGCCACTGTGTGACACAGAGTGTTGGACTGGATGGGCCATTGGCCTGATCCAGCAAGGCTTCTGTTATGTTCTTATGTCTGGGGCAGTGATACTCTGTATTCTTGGTGCTTGGGGGGGAGGGGCATAGTGGGAGGGCTTCTAGTGTCCTGGCCCCACTGATGGACCTCCTGGTGGCACCTGGTTTTTTTGGCCACTGTGTGACTCCAAGTGTTGGACTGGAGGGGCCATTGGCCTGATCCAACATGGCTTCTCTTATGTTCTCATGTTCTTCCCCTGGCAGCCCTTCTGAAAGCAAAAATCCCAAATCAAAATGACAAATGCTTTTAAAAAAAAAAATCAAAGGGGATGGTCAATCTAGTCTGCCCACTGGGCAGAATCAGTGACAGACCTCAAACCTATCCCTGCTTAGTCCGAAATGCTGACAAGAAAGGTATTTGCTGCAAAACCGAATTCAAACTCATGGGGAAGAAAAATTAAACTCTGCTTTTTTAGATGCACAATATTCCGTGTCTGCTGAAGGTCAGTGATGGGAAGAATATAATGGTGATACACCCTGCCAATAAAAGCCAGACTGTTTCGCAAGCTGTAACTTCCTGTATAATTCCAAGTGCTGAAATCACTCGATACAGATATATGAGGGACTTTCTTAGCTAGTACTGATTTAAAGGAAATCTCATTTGCTGAAGGTTCATGTATTGAGCAGACAGAAAGTTGTTTCACTAGATCCGTGGAAAAATAGTCAATATTTCCGCTATCACACGCCTTGGCTTTACACTCTGATTAATGAGCCAGCCGAAAAGTGGTATTGACTGCTAATATCACTCTTATCACAAGCAAATTGGTTTCGCATCACGGCAAACCTAGCGTTTTCTCCAGAAAGATAATGCAAAGAGTTAAGATAACACAGAGACCTGGGCTATCTGGTGATTACCCCACATTTTATTTGTACAGCAGCAGCTTCTCTGTCCAATTAACGACGACTGTCTTGAACAACAGCAAAATTCCAGGGAAACTTGTTTCAATCACAGTTAAGGCAAAGTCTGAGATAAAGAGTCCAGTTAGATGTCTTCTAAACTAGCGGTGACATGAGACCCTGGAGCCAGTTTATCTTGCTTCAAACAGGAGCCTTATAAAATGAAGACCCGGATGGTGCAAAAAGGGTATCTATTTTTCCCTACTGCTTGGTTTGAATAAACCATAGCCATGGGGGGAAAAATCAAACTATACTGGTTCGGCCCAGAATATTTGAGGTCCAGCGAAGTCCCCTGATGCGAAACAATACACTTAACGTTACGATGCCGGCCCTAAATGACATATTGGAGGGAAACAGCCACTGCAGGATCAGAAGGGCTGGCAAATACCTGGACTTGTCTTTCCATTCGCCCTCCCGGCTTTCCTTCTTTTCCTTCTCCCTTCTTCCTCCAATAGGTTTCCTCCAAGTGAATGTTTTATTAATCTCTGCAAGTTGTGAATTTGGCAATGTTCCCTTCTTGAAATGTTTGGTTATTCTCCCCTGGATGAAGATGGTGAGGGTCTGAAGGCTAAGTCGTATGAGGAATTGTTTTCTGTGGCCCCAGAAGGTAGGACCAGAACCAAGGTCCTAGGTTATTAAATTAAATCAAGAATTTCCAACTCAACATTAGGAAAAACTTCCTGACCATTAGAGCGATTCCTCAGTGGAACAGGCTTCCTCCTTGGGAGGTGGTGGACTCTCCTTCCTTGGAGGTTTTTAAACAGAGGCTAGATGGCCATCTGACAGTGATGAAGATCCTGTGAATTTACGGGGAGGTGTTTGTGAGTTTCCTGCATTGTGCTGGGGGTTGGACTAGATGACCCTAGAGGTCCCTTCCAACTCTATGATTCTATTCTATGATTTTATGTTCCAAAACGTGTTAGATGCTCTTAACCAAATATGACCCCTTCTTTGAATTTCTGGCTTCTTTAGTTACAACACAGGAAAGAGCGATGAGTGATGGCACCTCGTTTTCTTCCCAGGGTCTCTTTCCTCAGAGTACTTTCTGCTTTCGCTGTGTCTCCTTTCTGGGCCATTGAGCTGAGGTAGATTAGCCTGCCCTCGTATTCAATCTGTTGTCATAAGGAAGCCAGGAATAATAGCCCCGTCGAGGACTTCTCTTTCAGAAAACAAAGTTTCAAAAATTGCTTAGCTAGTACATTATACATAGATCTCCTTCTGGTCTGATTGACTTTACTATCGAGACAGCTGTGTTTCAATCAGACATATGCTGATTGCCTGTTAACCTTGAACCATTCCGCTCCCTGATTGGAAGGCATTACATACACACAGAGGAAAATAATGCCTGGTTCTATTAACACACATCCCCCAAAACCTTCATTTATTATCGGCCCAACAGACGCCTGGCATATACATTACCATTTAGAAATTGGAAGACTAACTCTGAATTGCTAATGTGTGCTGGAGGCATGCAGAGAAAATTCCCAAATAATAGGAACTTCTTTGATAAGAGACTTTCAATTTCTTTATTGTAAAAAAGCTGCCCCTAATTGTTCTGTTCCAAGTAACGAACTCAGCCTTTTCCAACCATGTGTTGATTTTCTATTTCCTTCCCCTCCCCACAAACACACCGTGGGAGGAAAAAGACTGTTTGGCCATTATGCCATTTACTTTATGGATCTTAAATATTTCTTTCTTTAGTGTGACAAACTTTGAGGCAGCAGGCAAATTCTGGAGTCTATAGAGAATGGGTGTCCGGACTACAGAACACAGTTCCCCTGGATAAAATAGCAGTTGCGAAGGGTGAATTCTATAGCATCCAATCCCTTCTGACCTCACCTTTCCATTTTCATATCTCCAAAAATTTCCATTTTCATATCTTCAAAAATTTCTCGACTCAGACTTGCTAACTCTAGCAAATGAAGTAGGTACTGTTTCTGGACAAGAAAGTAGCAAAGACAGGCAGGTGGAGTGCAACAAGATACCTTCTGCTTGAAATGCTGATGCATTCCGGGTTTCTCTCTATGTCACGGCTGGGGCCGGGTCAGGCAAAGTCCAGAGGCAGTCCGAGGTCTGTAGCCAGTAAGCAGGAGGGTCCGAGGCGCCAAATCCGAATCACTGTAGAAGTATCGCAGGTCTGAGGTCCAGAAGCCGAGGTCATGGAGTCCAGAAGTCCAAAGCCAAAGTCAGGGAGTCAGGAACCAAAGTCAAGCCGGAGTGGATGCTAGAATGTCAGGGAGATGACTAGTTGCTTCCACAAAGCTTCCTCCCAAAGCCCACAGCTATATAGCCCTCTGCTGGCTGTTGCCCGTTTGGGCTAATTGCTGGCTCAGGGAGGCAGCCAGGATCCTGTTACCACTCAAGCATCCTTGCTCTTAGAAGGGCCAGAATCCTCTCAGAACTCAGGGCTCAGGGAGCGTCTTGCTTGTGAGCGTGCCGCCCTCCTCCGATCCCTGAGGTCCTGCCGGAGGCGGTCACGCACACGAGCCACCCGAGAGGGCGAGGCAGGGGGGCTGGGATCTTCTCCAGCAGGAGGCAGGGGCACTGGTGCAGGTGGCAGGGGCACAGTTTCCTCATCAGACTCAACTTCCTCTGAAGGGTCCCCAGCACCCATGACACTATCCCCCCCCCCCAGGGCCCCCCTCCGTCGAGGGACCTGGAAGGTCGGGGTGGTCGTTGTGGAACTGGTGCACCAAGTCCGGGGCATGAAGATTGTCCTCGGGCTCCCAAGACCGGTCTTCTGGGCCGTATCCCTCCCAGTCCACCAGGTACTGGAGGCCTCCACGATGGTACCGGGAGTCCAGGATCTGGCGCACCTCATATTCTTCCTCGTCATCCACCAACACTGGTGGTGGCGGCGGTGGGGAAGGAGTCCGAGCTGGGTCAGGGGGTGCAGCCGGAACAAGGAGGGAGCGATGAAACACGGGGTGAATGCGGAGGTGGGGTGGCAACTGGAGCCTGAAGGCGACGGGGTTTATTTGTTCAACGACGGGGTAGGGTCCAATGAACCGTGCATCCAGCTTGTGAGACCGACCAGGCCGGCGCAGGTAGCGAGTTGAGAGCCACACCTGATCCCCCGGCTGCACTGGAGGGCCTTCTTGCCTCTTTCGGTCCGCAGCCCGTTTATATGCCTCCTTGGCTTGCTGTAGCTGCTCTCGGAGCAAGTCTTGGCTGGCACGGAGTTCTTGCAGGTAGGCATCGACGGCGGGGACATTCGTGGGTGGTAGGATCGCTGGGAAGAACCGAGGGTGGTACCCGTAGGTTGCAGCAAACGGGGTCATTTGGGTGGATGAATGGACCGCGTTGTTGTATGCAAACTCCGCTAGGGGCAATAGAGTGGTCCAGTCATCCTGCTGGTAACAGGTGTAACAGCGGAGATATTGCTCTAGCGTGGCATTGGTGCGCTCTGTCTGGCCATCTGTCTGTGGGTGGTAGGCCGAGGACAGGTGCACTCGAGTACCCAGGCTGGAATGGAGGGCTTGCCAGAACCGAGAGGAGAACTGAGGGCCCCGATCGGAGATCAGATGGGCTGGGAGTCCATGCAGACGAAAGATGTGTTGCAGGTAAAGCTGGGCCGTCTCCTGAGCTGTGGGGAGTTTCGGGCACGGAACAAAGTGGGCCATCTTGGTAAATAGGTCGACGACCACCCAGATACAAGTCTGACCCTTGGAGCGGGGAAGTTCCGTGATGAAGTCCATCGAGATGGTATCCCAGGGTCCTGAAGATGTGGGCAAGGGCTGCAGCAACCCTGAGGGTTTGGCTGGGATGTCTTTGGCCCGTCGGCAGACGTCACAGGAGCTGACATAGCGGGCAACATCAGCGCGAACTCGTGGCCACCAGAATTCCCTTGTCAGCAAGTGGGTGGTCTTATGCTGTCCAAAGTGCCCGGCGGGTAACGAGTCGTGGGTCAGGCGTAGCACTTCTGCCCGCAAGGGCCCGGGCGGCACATAGAGGCGTTCGCGGTGTAGCAAGAGGCCACCTCGAGTCGTGAACTCCCCTGTTGGGTCATCTTGGAGAGCCTGGAGGTGTTGCTGGACCCAGGGATCATTGGCCTGGCTAGCCCGAATGTCCTCCACGAGTGCTGGTGAAGTGGAGGTGGCTGCAAATACTGAGGGCGGCAGGATTGGAGCAGTGGGCGCGGTCTCAGTTGAGGCAGGGGCGTATTCCGGTTTCCGGGAGAGCGCGTCTGCTTTCCGGTTCTGGGTATGGGGGATGTAGGAGATCCGGAAGTCGAAGCGAGAGAAGAATAGGGACCACCGGATCTGGCGCTGGTTGAGACGGCGGGTGGTCTGGAGGTGTTCCAAGTTCCGGTGATCAGTGAGCACTTGAACAGGGTGGCGAGCCCCTTCGAGGTAATGTCGCCAAACCTCAAACACCGCCTTGATCGCGAGCAACTCCCTCTCCCAGATGGTATAGTTCCTCTCTGCAGCAGTGAGCTGCCGCGAGTAATAGGCACAGGGCTGTAGTGGCTGGGACGGCTCCTCGCGCTGGGACAGCACTGCTCCCAGGGCCACGTTGGAGGCATCAGCTTCCACCGTAAAGGGAAGCTGGGGGTCGGGGTATCTCAGGAGTGGCCCGGTGGCAAAGCGAGTCTTCAGGGTGGAGAAGGCGTTATCGGCCTCTGGGGACCAGTGGAAGGGTTCTTTGGGGCGGAGTAGTTGAGTCAGGGGTGTGGTCAGGGATGCGTAGGCCGGGATGAATTGCCGATAGTAGTTGGCAAAACCGAGGAACCGCTGCAGGTCTTTGCGATTCTGAGGAGCCTGCCAGGTCAGGACCGCTTCTACTTTTTTCGGGTCCATGAGGATCCCCTGCGGTGACACGATGTGCCCAAGGAACTCGACGGAGCGCAGGTCAAAGTCGCACTTCTCCAGCTTGGCGTAGAGACCATGGGCTCGTAGGCGCTGCAGGACCTGGCGGACGTGCTCGGCGTGCTGGGCAGGATTGCGGGAGTAAATTAGGATGTCATCCAGGTATATGATCGCGAAGCGGTCGAGCAGGTCCCGGAATATGTCATTCATGAACCTCTGGAAGACAGCGGGGGCATTGGTCAGTCCGAAGGGCATTACCAGGTGCTCGTACTGCCCGTATCGGGTCCCAAACGCGGTCTTCCATTCATCTCCGGGCCGTATGCGCACCAAATTGTACGCTCCACGGAGGTCCAGCTTGGTGTAGATTTGGGCCCCCTTTAGGCGATCCAAGAGTTCAGGGATCAGTGGTAGAGGGTACCGGTCGCGGATGGTGATCTTGTTCAGGGCCCGGTAGTCATTGCACAGCCGGAGCTCCCCACTTTTCTTCTTCACGAAGAGCACTGGAGCAGATAGGGGAGAGGTTGAGGGTCGGATGAATCCGCGTTTCAGGTTCTTGTCCAGGAAGTCTCGCAGAGCTGCCAACTCCGGCTCCGACATTGGGTACAGACGCCCCACCGGGAGTGGTGCCCCAGGTACCAAATCAATGGCACAGTCGTAGGGCCGGTGAGGGGGAAGCTGATCAGCTCCTGTCTCTTCGAAGACATCAGCAAAGTCCACATACTTCTGAGGGAGCTGAGGACCACCACTCGGGATGCCAGCTGCTAGAGTGGTGGGAGGAGTCAGATGGGGGCATGGGTCTCGGAAGCGTAGTTCCTGCTGGGCCCAGTCCACGATGGGGTTGTGCAGCTTCAGCCAGGAAAGGCCTAGAATCAGCGGGAAGCGAGGCATGCGGGCGACATCAAACCGCAGCTGTTCTTGGTGCTGCTGGACGTGGAAGGTGATGGGACAGGTCTCCTGGGTGACGGGGCCAGAACGGAGGAGGCGCCCGTCAATAGCCTCCACCAGCGACGGAATCCCTTTTGTCTGCACAGGGATCTGGTGCTGCTTCACAAAGGCGGCATCTATAAAACAGTGGGCCGCTCCCGAGTCCAGCATGGCATACACGAACAGCCAGCGTTCGTCAGGCAGACGGAGTTTGACTGGTAGCAGGAATGGCCCTGGGGTATCAGCCCGCTGTTCGGAGGACCCAGCTAGTCGCCCCAGGCTGGGGGGTCCACTTACGCCTGGGGCTGCCCTTTTGGCGGCGGTGGCAGCGAAGGTCCAGGTATCCGATGCTTAGCAGGGCAGCCAGAGGCATAGTGGCCTGCCGTGCCGCAGTAGAGGCACAGATTCTGCGTGCGGCGTCTGGTCTTTTCCTCTGGGGTCAGGCGGGGTCGAGCAGCTCCAAGCTGCATAGGCTCATCCTTGGTGCTGGTACTAGCTGGGGACGGGCGAGGAGCCAGGTAGCACGGCGCAGGGAGCTGGCGCCCTCTGGTCTTGGCTTGGCGGCGACTTTCCAGGCGGCCATCGATGCGGAGGCAGAGGGTGATAAGTTCTTGGAGCGTGGGTGGCTGCTCCACCCTGGCCAGTTCATCCAGGACCTCCTCTGCCAACCCCTCAGTAAACTGGTCCATCTGGGCAGCCTCATTCCACGCCAAGTCCTGGGTCAGGAGCTTGAATTCAGTGGCATATTGAGCCACCGAGGAGTTGCCTTGTTTCAGTGCCCTGATCTTCCGGTTGGCTGTGGCTGCTTGGACTGGGTTTGAGAAAGCAGCAGACAGGTGGGCCTCAAACCCCTGGTAATCAGTCAGTAGGGGAGAGGACGCGACCAGTAAGGGTGTGGCCCATTTGGCCGCCTGCCCCTTTAACAGACTGATGACGAAACACACCTTGGTTTTGTCATTGAGGAAGTCCCGTGCTCTCAGTTCAAAGTACAGCCGACACTGTGCTAGGAAGGCAGGAAATTCTTCCACGGCACCCCCAAATCTGTCAGGTGGGGGAACTGGGCACTTGGCTGGAGCACTGGCCGCAGGTTGTTGCTGCAAGTGCACTACTGCCTGTGTTAGCTGCTGTACCTGGGCTTGGAGCGCAGCCAGTAGTTCTGTGGTTTCACTTGCTTCAGCATCCATCCTGTGGAGTGGGTGTTTGTCGGTGGAAGCAATCTGTCACGGCTGGGGCCGGGTCAGGCAAAGTCCAGAGGCAGTCCGAGGTCTGTAGCCAGTAAGCAGGAGGGTCCGAGGCGCCAAATCCGAATCACTGTAGAAGTATCGCAGGTCTGAGGTCCAGAAGCCGAGGTCATGGAGTCCAGAAGTCCAAAGCCAAAGTCAGGGAGTCAGGAACCAAAGTCAAGCCGGAGTGGATGCTAGAATGTCAGGGAGATGACTAGTTGCTTCCACAAAGCTTCCTCCCAAAGCCCACAGCTATATAGCCCTCTGCTGGCTGTTGCCCGTTTGGGCTAATTGCTGGCTCAGGGAGGCAGCCAGGATCCTGTTACCACTCAAGCATCCTTGCTCTTAGAAGGGCCAGAATCCTCTCAGAACTCAGGGCTCAGGGAGCGTCTTGCTTGTGAGCGTGCCGCCCTCCTCCGATCCCTGAGGTCCTGCCGGAGGCGGTCACGCACACGAGCCACCCGAGAGGGCGAGGCAGGGGGGCTGGGATCTTCTCCAGCAGGAGGCAGGGGCACTGGTGCAGGTGGCAGGGGCACAGTTTCCTCATCAGACTCAACTTCCTCTGAAGGGTCCCCAGCACCCATGACACTCTAACTGTCAAGAATACTTCTTAGAATGATAGAATCATTGAGCTTGGGGGTCCTACTGGAGCCTTCATCGTCAATGGAGGCCCAGATAGCGACCACTGTCAAGTCCGTGTTTTTTCATCTTAAGCGGGCGAGGCAGTTGGTCCCCTTCCTAGAGCGTCGGGACATAGCAACAGTGATCCATGCAACGGTCACCTCGAGACTGGATTACTGTAATGCCCTCTACATGGGCCTGCCTTTGTGCCGAACCCGGAAGCTGCAGCTGGTGCAGAACATGGCGTCTAGGCTGTTGCTAGGGCTCCCGAAGTGGGAGCACATACAGCCGGGGCTGCGCGGACTGCACTGACTGCCAGTTGTATACCGGGTTCATTACAAAGTGCTGGTTATTACCTTTAAAGCCCTATATTGTTGAGGGCCTGCCTACCTGAGGGACCGTCTCTCCCTATATGAACCCCAGAGAGTACTGAGGTCAGTGGGAAAGAACCAACTGAACATCCCTGGGCCGAAGGAGGCCAAATTGAAGAACATGGGAACGGGCCTTTGTTGTAGCTCCACACCTGTGGAATCAACTTCCGGAGGGCCTGCAAGACCATTCTTTTTAAGATGGCCTTTGCTTGATTATTGAGCTATTGATAGACTCGCTGTAGATGTTTCCCACCATTACAATCATAATTAAATTCACAATATAGCACCAGAAATGTTAATTTTAAATAGAAATGTTTTAAATGTTGGTTTTATAATGTAATAACTATTGAATTGTATGATTTTATTGTATATTGGATTAATATGTTGTGAGCCGCCCTGAGCCTGCTCCGGCGGGGAGGGTGGGATATAAATAAAATGTATTATTATTATTGAGTTGGAAGGGACCTCCAGGGTCATCTAGTCCCACCCTCTGCACAACGCAGGGAACTCACAAACACCTCCCTCTAAATTCACAGGATCCTTATTGCTGTCAGATGGCAGCTGTCAGGAACCATTTCTGGGCAGGGAGAGAGGGGGGGTCTTGGTAGTTGGTGATTCGATCCTTAGGCAAGTAGACAGCTGGGTGGCAAAACTGCATACTGACCGTATGGTGACCTGCCTGCCTGGTGCGAAGGTAGCGGACATTACGCGTGTTGTAGATAGGCTGATAGACAGTGCTGGGGAGGAGCCAGTGGTCGTGGTGCATGTTGGCACCAACGATGTGGGGAAATGCAGTCATGAGGTCCTGGTGGAAAAATTTAGGCCGCTAGGCAGGAGACTTAAGGCCAGGACCTCCAAGGAAGCCTTCTCAGAAGTGCTACCTGTTCCACATGCAGGGGTGGAGAGACAGGCACAAATTAGAAGTCTCAATGTGTGCATGAGATGGTGTAGGGAGGAAGGGTTTAAGTTTGTTAGGCACTGGGATGCTTTCTGGAACAAGCGGGAGCTGTACAAAAGAGACGGTCTCCACTTTTTCCCAGATGGAACCAGGCTGCTGGTGCTTAAAATCAAAAAGGTGGCAGAGCAGTTTTTAAACTAAAACTTGGGGGAAAGCCAATAGAAGATGAAATGTCTCTGGTTCGGGAGCACTCATCTCAAAGAGATGAAGGGTTAGCTGTTACTTTTTTACCGGGTAATGGATCAGAGTTGTCCACTGAGATGGTGACAAACAGTATGGACTGTCTGCCAAAGTCTCGAGGCAGCAGGAGGAAGGTTGCGGGCCTAACTTGCGTGGGAAATTATAGATGTTTGTATACAAATACTAAAGTGTTCGAAGTAAAATTAGTGAATTGGAATGTTTAGTGTTGGGGAAAAACATAGACACTGTGGGAATTTCAGAAACTTAGTGGAATGAGGAGAATCAGTGGGACACGATGATTCCTGGATATAAATTATATCAGAAGGACAGGGAGGAAAGGGTTGGAGGTGGGGTGGCTCTGTGTGTGAGAGAGGGTATACAGTCCTGTAAGACTGAGATCAGAGAGATTCCCTTCGAGAAATGCTTTGGGTCGAAATAGAGGGCCCAAAAGGAAATTTAACTATGGGAGGTTGTTATCACCCACCAAATCAAAAGATAGAGGATGATTATAATATGATGGAAGGATTAAAGATAGTGGCTAAACGTAAAACTAGGTGCTGAAGGTCAGTCGCTTCTCAGGCCCAGAGGCTTTCGTTTTTGAGAATAACCTGCTTCAGCTAGAACTGATAACAAGGGGGAATGCTCTCGTTGGTAGAAAAAAGGCGCTTTGAGTTTAAGCTTAAGTTTCCCAAAGATGACGTCTTGGAACTGTAACATCTTCATTTAATGACTAAATCTTATTTGATTACATCATAGAGGTGGTCACAGATGGGGGCTGTGCAGCATTTGTATCGGAGATTATGACAGTCTGGAAGCTCTAAAGAACAGTGGTAAACTCATTCCAAAACTAAAGCAAATTGATGCTTTGTAGTAATTCTTAGACTTCAACTTCAGCTCTTGAGAACCAGTTTGGTGTAGTGGTTAAGTGTGTAGGCTCTTATCGGGAGAACCAGGGCTGATTTCCCACTCCTCCACTTGCAGCTGCTGGAATGGCCTTGGGTCAGCCATAGCTCTTTTAGGAGTTGTCCTTGAAAGGGCAGCTGCTGTGAGAGCCCTCTCAGCCCCACCCACCTCACAGGGTGTCTGTTGTGGGGGAAGAAGATATAAGAGATTGTAAGTCGCTCTGAGTTTCTGATTCAGAGAAGAGAGGGGGGTATAAATCTGCAGTCTTCTTCTTTTTCTCCCCAACCCATTCCACCACTGCATCCAACAGGAGGTCAAGACCAGAATTCCAGCTACTGGTCGCTCCTTAAATAACAGGGAGAGCTGGAGATCATCTGCATATCGATAATACCCCACTCTAGACTTCCTGACAATCTCTGCCAGAGAGCACCTATAGATGTTAAATAACTTTTGGGAGACAATCAATCTGCTAATAGATGAATAATCATTAGACATCCATTCCTCCTATACAGCTGTGTTTGTTCTCGCTTCAGTTAACAACCAATGCACCATTCTTTGCAAGAGTGACTGCTGGAGAACACATTAAACCAGTACTGGTCACCAGCACAGATATCCCCACAGGAACAATGGACATTCATCAGTAACCCCCTGTATCATTTCCTTTTGTAAGACAGTGCCAGAAAAACTATTTTGTTCCTGTTCTCCTCCCTATGTGCAAATAGTAATTTTATTTTTTCTGTGATACTCTAGAAAATACCACGGGAAGAAAAGTTTACTGGAGTAAAGCAAATATTTGAAGAGGAAATTACTAGTTAAAGCAGAAATTAAAGAGAAGGCGGCCTTGAAGGAGCTCCCTGCAAAATGTCTGGAAGAAGATAAGTTTCACTGCAAATTGGGTTTCTGCTTCTTCGAGAACGATTTCGCCAAGGGACCTGCCTGTACCACGTCTAAACTGTCAGGGACACTGTCAATCCTGATGTTTCTGGGAAAGACGCAAATAGCTACTGAAACGTCAGCAAGCTCTCCTGCATCAGAGGAACAGACAATGGGCTCTGAACTTCAAATCACAACATGGTGTCAACTGGATTGTAAGACCTGGGAACACTCCAGCAAGAGAGCCACCTGCCAAGATCTTTATGAAAATGTGTGAGATAACACTGACAAGATGGTATCATTTGATTAACAATCAGGGACAAAGATAATCCTGATTCTTTATGGCCACAGCCTAAAAATGATCTTAAGATTTCGGCACATTTCCAGGAGAAAGGAGATGTTCGTACAGAAATGCTTCTCCCTACATTTTCCCAGTGTGCTTATGGAGCACGGATAGTCTAATCTTGAGAGGGTTATTGGCTACTGTCATCATAAAGCATGCTCAAACAATCACAACAGGTCATGATCAGAGAACCAAGAGATTTAGATTCGTTGCAAGAGATTTAGATGCGTTCAGAAGAGATTTAGAGGCGTCTGTTTGCATAACCGCACCATCTTCTTGCACGATAAGATTTTTCACCATGGGGATGTGAATGGTAAAGGTAAATGGTAAAACCTCTAGGTGTCTCTTGATGCTTCCTATATTTACAAGCAAAAAAACCCAAACTAGAGATATTTTGAGTTGAGACTTACTACCGAAATGTCTCAGTACCTGCTTATGAACCCAATTAAATCTTGCAACCAGTTCTTGCAATCATGGGTCAAAGAGAGGCTGCTGATTTTGGAAGCCCCCAAAGTAAGCCATGCATTCTATCTGATGCCACTCATTCAAGGGGTGCATCCAATGGCACAAACATTCAAAGAGGATGAAAGCAACTGAGCAATCCTGTGCTGTGTCAAAGTCAGTCAGTTCAATGACCCGAATGACCAGGACCCTGGAGGACACTGCCTCTTCTCTGGTCAATGAGGTGATTAATTCCTGAACTGGGCCAAAGAAGTTGCAAGTTGCAATGCACGAACAATGAATACAGCTTTTATTAGGGTTTGTAGAATCTTTCGGGAACAAGTGCCGTGTTCTACTGGAGAAAGTTTTCCTTCCAGACGTTTCGTTCTCAGCTGCGGAGAACATCCTCAGTGGCGTTGCAGCCGGAGCAGGCGCTCAGACCTTCTTGGCTGCTGTGCATTGAGTGGGGCCAGGGCTGCTGGAGAGCTGCTATTTCTAGGCTGGAGGGGGTGTGATGAAAGGGCAATTGGTTTGTGGATGTGCCCATTGTTTGGTGGGGCTTCCTGGAAGGGTAGTGATAAGGAAACTGGCTGTTGAATGTGACCATTGTTCTCTGTTAATTGCTGGGAAGGTTGGAAGGGGTGTGAAGATAAGGAAGATGGTTGTTGACTGTGCTGATTGTTCTGTGGAATTCCCACAGCACTCCACTGTCTGTCCAAGTGACTTTTCATTTCGGTCTCTTTTCCTGCCCAATCTTTTTTGCCTACCACAAACCACCTCCCCCCCTTGTGAACGGCCTTAATTTATTTGCTGGAAGCCTGGCAGGAGCGGCAGCTGCCGGAGCACTGGTCAGTATTATTTATTATCTTTATGCATCGCTAAACAAAACACTCTCCTTGGTGTGGAAAGGCCATTTCCAGGGATCTCGGAGAGCCACAATAAGTCTGGGGGAAGTCAAGGAGCCCCCTAGATCTTAATTATAAAACCATAAAAGACACCCACTCCCTTTGCAGGCCTCTCTTACCAGGAAACAAATGAGAAGGAGAAATTTATTTCCAATCATAAATCCCAAACCCTTCCGTTTAATTTCCCCCCAGCTCATTCCCACCTAGCTAAGCAGCGGCGCCGTCTATTATTAGCTCCTGGCCCAGTATTGGCTTGACCAGCATCGGTCAAACTGTCTCCATCTCCAGGAGCCCAGGGACTCCCAAGGAACTCCGTGCATGTGGACTTCTGCGCAGAGCCCCTAATTATTTTCGAAGAGATAATGAAACATTTAAGCGCACCGGGGTTACATTAAACTTGTACGTGGATCAAAACCCCGGATAAAATTATAGGTTGTGCAACAACACTTCCTAGGCCTGCAAGATTATATCGGCCTGTCCTTCCCCCCCACCCTCTTTTTGCTTGATCCCGGGCTATTGATTTCCTTCTTTACGAGTATCCTGGATGCTTTATTTTACTAATCAGGAATGCGCTCAATCACATGTTGGAGATCTCTCTCTGCTTTGATGCTTAAGCCACCAGCTTTCGGCAACAGCCTCTGGCTAGTTAGGAATTCAGGGCAGCTTCAACTGTCAACTGACTTACACTGCACTGGGAGAGGCGAGAAGGGCTGAGGGACTTCACACCGCACAATAATTAATGCACCACTGAAGAGCTTCCACATAGGCGGCTGCTAGGTCTCTAACAACTGCCTTTCTCTCCCCTACACTCACAAAAGGGTCTTACTGCTCCTAAAGTGAAAAGGAAGCTTCCCAAATCCCACCTACATCACACTTTAAGTGGGGCACAAAGCATTTCACAAAGCAACTTCAAAGGACACACAATGGTGATGGAAAGTGCCATTGAGTCAAGGGATGCCAACCTCCAGAGAGCTCCAAGAGAGCCAGTTTGGTGTAGTGGTTAAGTGCACGGACTCTTATCTGGGAGAACCGGGTTTGATTCCCCACTCCTCCACTTGCACCTGCTGGAATGGCCTTGGGTCAGCCATAGCTCTCGCAGGAGTTGTCCTTGAAAGGGCCAGTTTGGTGTAGTGGTGAAGTGTGTGGACTCTTATCTGGGAGAACCGGGTTTGATTCCCCACTCCTCCACTTGCAGCTGCTGGAATGGCCTTGGGTCAGCCATAGCTCTCGCAGGAGTTGTCCTTGAAAGGGCCAGTTTGGTGTAGTGGTGAAGTGTGTGGACTCTTATCTGGGAGAACCGGGTTTGATTCCCCACTCCTCCACTTGCAGCTGCTGGAATGGCCTTGGGTCAGCCATAGCTCTCACAGGAGTTGTCCTTGAAAGGGCCAGTTTGGTGTAGTGGTGAAGTGTGCGGACTCTTATCTGGGAGAACCGGGTTTGATTCCCCACTCCTCCACTTGCAGCTGCTGGAATGGCCTTGGGTCAGCCATAGCTCTCGCAGGAGTTGTCCTTGAAAGGGCCAGTTTGGTGTAGTGGTGAAGTGTGTGGACTCTTATCTGGGAGAACCGGGTTTGATTCCCCACTCCTCCACTTGCAGCTGCTGGAATGGCCTTGGGTCAGCCATAGCTCTCGCAGGAGTTGTCCTTGAAAGGGCCAGTTTGGTGTAGTGGTGAAGTGTGCGGACTCTTATCTGGGAGAACCGGGTTTGATTCCCCACTCCTCCACTTGCACCTGCTGGAATGGCCTTGTGTCAGCCTTAGCTCTCGCAGGAGTTGTCCTTGAAAGAGCCAGTTTGGTGTAGTGGTTAAGTGCACGGACTCTTATCTGGGAGAACCGGGTTTGATTCCCCACTCCTCCACTTGCACCTGCTGGAATGGCCTTGTGTCAGCCATAGCTCTCGCAGGAGTTGTCCTTGAAAGAGCCAGTTTGGTGTAATGGTTAAGTGTGTGGACTCTTATCTGGGAGAACCGGGTTTGATTCCCCACTCCTCCACTTGCAGCTGCTGGAATGGCCTTGGGTCAGCCATAGCTCTCGCAGGAGTTGTCCTTGAAAGGGGCAGTTTGGTGTAGTGGTGAAGTGTGTGGACTCTTATCTGGGAGAACCGGGTTTGATTCCCCACTCCTCCACTTGCAGCTGCTGGAATGGCCTTGGGTCAGCCATAGCTCTCGCAGGAGTTGTCCTTGAAAGGGCAGCTTCTGTGTGAGCTCTCTCAGCCCCACCCACCTCACAGGGTGCCTGTTGTGGGGGGAGAAGATATAGGAGATTGTGAGCTGCTCTGAGTCTCTGATTCAAAGAGAAGGGCAGGGTATAAATCTGCAATTCTTCTTCTTCTCTTCCTCCTCCAAGCAGAGCCTGGGGATCCCCTGGAATTACAGCTCAACTCCAAACTACAGAGATCAGATCTATCTATCTATCTATCTATCTATCTATCTATCTATCTATCTATCTATCTATCTATCTATCTATCTATCTATCTATCTATCTATCTATCTATCTATCTATCTATCTATCTATCTGTCTGATAATCAGAGGTGAAGTTTTAGGTTTTGATGGGGTAGAGGCAAATATTATTAATGCAAACTATTATTTTGTATGACAAGCACATGGGATTGGATTCTATGCCACCCCACTCAAAAGTCCATGGATCTTCCTGCCTCCTTTGTAAAATAAATAAAACTTTGTAAAATAAAACTCCTTTCTCTTTCCCTTTCCTTTTTTTTAACTGAAAAGACGGCAAAAGTGTTTAACTAAATAAACAAACAACAATCAATCAGTCAAGGAAACATCTTAATATTTCTGATTTTAACATTCACTGAACAGCAAACTGAACGAATGTAAATATTTAAACAGTTACTCTAGTTTTACTTAACACACAAAAATAATAATAATAGACATTAGGATGCATTTTGGTGAAAGCTACAAGAGGTTCCAGTAATAAAGAAAGGGAATCAAAAGAAAGGTGACAAAAGGGTGTGTGTGTGTGTGACTTTTTGAGTAAGACAAATGAGAAATATTGTTTGTCACGCTGGGGGACAAAAAGACGCCCTTCAAGCCCTGGGATTTTTCTTTGCTATTCAACTCCGTGTCCCCCCCGTCGAGAGAAGTCGAGGAGGGGGCTACCCGCTCCATGCGCGAGTATGATGCATTATGTCATTATAGTCATTACAGATACATTAGAAAGTTTTCAAGGGTACAGAAATGTCAGCCCTGTGGCCAAACTGCCATACCCTATTCTCCTTTAGCCACACAATATTTTAAACGGGGCCCAGCTGGTCAGAAAGGCCTTGCCTTGCCTGCATCGTTCCATTTCCGCCCCCTGTCCCCTGCAGCCATTAAAAGGTCTGACAAAAAGCAAGCCGTTCGTGCTGCGGACCTCTTTGTCTTTGAGCACTCGCTCATGCCGGCCTTTTGTGTCGTTGCACTAATGGGCTAAGTGAAAACAAAAATTGGTGCATATGAATCCGGTGAGGATCCAGGCTGTTTGGCTCATTCCCCAAGATATTGAAAGAGGAACGTCATTTTATCAGCTGAAAGAACACAAGATTCAAGATAACCTGTCATTACGGAGAGGGCGGGATTTGTAACAAGGTGTGCAGGGAAGAGAGGTAAGGGTCTCTCCCTAACTCACACTGAAGGCCGAGGGTAGAATTTTTGCCAGCATTGGAATAAAAACCTAATTCCAGTGCTTGGGAAATATTTTGACACCCAAGAGACAATTTGTACATTATGTCTTTGTAGAGATGACATACTAGGGTTGCCAATCCCTAGGTGGGGGCAAGGGATCCCCCGGTTTAGGGGCCCTCCCCCCACTTCAGGGTCATCAGAAAGTGGGGGGGGGAAGGGAAATGTCTGCTGGGAACGCCATTATACCCTATGGAGACTTATTTCCATAGGAAATAATGGAGTATTGATCAGCGGGTATCTGGGGCTCTGGGAGGGGGTGGCTGTTCTATGAGGTAGAGACACCAAATTTTCAGCATAGCATCCAGTGCCTCTCCACAAAATAACCCTCAAGTTTCAAAAAGATTGGACTCGGAGGTCCAATTCTATGAGCCCTCAAAGAAGGTGCCCCTATCTTCCATAATTTCCTAAGGTGTGTGATCCCTTTAAATGTGATGGCCAGAACTCCCTTTGGAGTTCAATTATGCTTGTCCCTTGCTCCTGGCTCCACCCCCAAAGTCCCCAGATATTTCTTGAATTGGACTTGGCAACCCTATGACATACCCATCCATTTTGCCAGCTAGTGGCGTAGTTGTCAGTGTATGTTCGCCATCTACTCAAAGACATATCTAGCAGACCAAAGTTAGTCCCCAACAGGTTCTCATTTGGTTATGAGAACTACTCTCCTTTAAAGGTAATCCTTGGACCAGGAGATACTAGAGCATTCCCAGTGTTCTCTCACCAGTTACGATCGATTAAACAAATATTGAAACACACACACACACGCTTCCATCAAAACATCAAATTAATGGAAAGACATTTCTGATATCATCAGAGGTCATTTTGTAGAAAAATAGGTGGTGGAGCTCAGTTGCATAACATTAGCATATGTCGCCCCCCCCCCAACCCGATGCAAAAAAGGAGAGTCCCGGTCGGGCGAGGCCTGCTTGGGCTGGCTAGAGATCCAGCTAGCCCAAGCAGGCCTCACTCTCCTGGGACTCTCCTTGGCCGCCTCCCCCCACAATCAAAAGGACAGCAAGCCACCCATTGCCCAAAATCATATAAGAAGTGGATAAAGGGTGGCGTCGGCTTCTCCGGGGGTTAATAAGGGCTGCTGGGGGTGTGGCAAAGCCCCTGGTGGCTGGCTGGCTGCCCGCTCTCCTAATCCAGGGATTGTTATGCAGCTGCACCTGCTATTCAATGGACAAGGTAGGTAGGTGGGGAGGAAGAGGGGGAACTGCCAGAAAGGTTCAGGAGCTGCCCTCCTGTGAGCTCCTGCTGAATTCCTGGATATCATTTCAGAAAGCTGAATCAAGAGAAATACATGTAACACGGCTAAGGGGCTTTTCCACAACAGCAGATCTTAGGAAGTTTTTTTTCCCATACGAGTCTCCTCCCTCTTCCAAGACTAGTCCCAGAGACCTTGCTGAAGTCCCCTTTGTGCCTGGAAGCCTTCTGTAACCTCTGCCAGTCACACTGACACTGGAAACCCTCTGTTTGCTTTTTTGTTTATATGGGAAGCTGTGGCTAAATACACACTTAACTTCTGTAAGGGAGGCAGGCAGCAAGGCTGCAGGATTCATCTGATAAAGAAAAGTGTCACTTGCAGTCTCCAGTGGGTTTGGTAGTATCACAAGTATTTAGTTATTTATTTTAGTAAATTTCTATTCTGCCCATTCCCCGTGGGGTTCAGGGCGGAGTAAAACATATAATAAAACAATAAAATATATTGTTATAAAAACATTTTATAAACACAACAGCACTCAGATTACCATGACATCACATATTAAGAACATAAGAGAAACGATGTTGGATCAGGCCAATGGCCCATCCAGTCCAACACTCTGTGTCACACAGTGGCCAATATATGTGTGTGTGTGTACACACACACACGTATATATACTGTAGCTAATAGCCACTGATGGACCTCTGCTCCATATTTTTATCCAATCCCCTCTTAAAGCTGGCTGTGCTTGTAGCTGCCACCACCTCCTGCTGCAGTGAATTCCACATGTTAATCACCCTTTGGGTGAAGAAGGACTTCCTTTTATCTGTTCTAACCTGACTGCTCAGCAATTTCACATAGCCATCTCACATCATGATATCTCATAAGAACATAAGAGAAGCCATGTTGGATCAGGCCAACGGCCCATCCAGTCCAACACTGTGTCACACAGTGGCAAAAATTTTTATATACACACATACACTGTGGCTAATAGCCACTGATGGACCTGTGCTCCATATTTTTATCTAAACCCTTCTTGAAAGTGGCTATACTTGTAGCCGCCACCACCTCCTGTGGCAGTGAATTCCACATGTTAATCACCCTTTGGGTGAAGAAGTACTTCCTTTTATCCGTTTTAACCTGTCTGCTCAACAATTTCATCGAATGCCTACGAGTTCTTGTATTGTGAGAAAGGGAGAAAAGTACTTCTTTCTCTACCTTCTCCATCCCATGCATTATCTTGTAAACCTCTATCATGTCACCCCGCAGTCGACGTTTCTCCAAGCTAAAGAGGGATGGCAGTTTTTATTCCATTTCCTAGCACAGGCGACAGTGGTGGCTGGGGAGGCCAACCAGATCAAGAACGGACACCTGCAGCCTCAGCTAAAACCCTGGAGGAACAGCTCCATTTTACAGGCCCTACGGAAAGCTAATAAGCCAGGTAGGGCCCGGATCTCAATAGGCAGCTGATTCCACCAGGTCGGGGCCAGTACTGAAAAAGCCCCGGCCCTAGTTGAGGTGAGACAGGCGTCTCTTGGGCCGGGGACGGCCAACAGATGTTGGGAGGCCGAACGTAACGACCTCCTGGGCATCTATGGGAAGGGACGGTCCCGCAGGTATGTTGGTCCCAGGCCGCATAAGGCTTTAAATGTTAGCACTAGAACCTTGAAGCGGATCAGGTACTCGATGGGCAGGCAGTGCAGACTACGGAGCGCGGCCAAATGCCCACCCGTAAAGGTGGCCATTTGGTGGTGGAAAGTCGCAGCTGATTTATGACAACCCATCAAGGGGTCTTCAAGAGATGCTTGGTGGTGCTTTGCCCTTGCCTGCCTCTGCTTAGCAACCCTGGACTTCCCTGGCGGTCTCCCATCCAAGTAACAACCAAGGCTGACCCTGCTTTGATTTCAAGAACTGATGAGATCAGGCTACAATGGTCCACCAAAATCAGCTTTAGGGCCCACAATTATGTAAGTATCCTTCCACACACCTAAGAAAAATCTTATCCTTGTTATGTTACTAAACAACTGGGGCACAACCATGTCCAGAAAAGTCTTACAATATTCGTGTGTGTGTGTGTGGGGGGGGGAGGTATCAGGAGGTGACCATCCTCTAATTTGAAACACCTCCGTGGCTCTTCTGACATTATGCTTCATGATAGCAGGGCTGGATTAACCATTAGACCTATGGGTCCCCCTGTCTTTAGGGGCCAAGGGCCGGCTTCTCCCCCTGGTTTCCCCCCTGCTTGCAGCCCTCCCAGCCTGCACGCCCAGCCAGCGACTCTTTGCACAACTTGCCTGGTGTGGCTGCTGCCGGCGTTGTTGCCAAGTTTGCCTCTCTCTGCCTCTCCCTTGCAGCTTTGTCGAAGCGGCTTTTGAGAAGGTGGCTGCAGGTTGCAACAGAGGCCAAAGGCAGCAGGGTGGTGCTCCAACTCTGAGATCATTTGCGAGGGGCCCCCTGATATATTGACTGCCTAAGGGCACCACATTTTCAGTATAACATCCAGTGCCTCTCCCCCAAAATATCCTCCAAGTTTCAAAGGGAGTGGACCAGGGGGTCCAATTCTATGAGCCCCAAAAGAAGGTGCCCCTCTCCTTCATTATTTCCAATGGAGAGAAGGTGTTTAAAAGGTGTGCGCTCCCTTGAAATGTGATGGCCAGAACTCCCTTTGGAGGTCAAGTGTGCCTGTCACAACTTGGCCCCTGGCTCCACCTCCAAAGTCCCCAGATATGTCTTGAATTGGACTTGACAACTCTAATGACTGCATATAACTCCATATGACTCCATCTGCTCAGCCATGGAAGAGATTATTCGTGCTGATTTGAGAGGAAGGGGGACAAAACAAGTTTGTGGGAGATTCGAGAACTCTGAGAAACATTGGCTTGCTGATAAAAACTGATAAAAGGCGAAGGCCTTGCGTCCGACATCCCCACACAAATTCAAATAAGACTGGAGTCCTCAGAGAAAGTTCTGAACATCGCCTGGGTGATGGGCCACGACCTCCAATCCGTTTGATTTTGACATTCTGAGGAATTTTTTTCCCTTGGCATGTTACAAAATGGACTTTATAATGACAAGTTTTTCATCTAATTTATGACTTGAAAGAAAAAAAAAACAACAGGTGTTGTTATAAAATGAAAACTTTTAAGCAGTTTTAGGACACGAATCATGGTGACTACAGTCGTTGCTACTTACGTCCATGAATTCCACATTGGCTTTGGGACCAGTGGTCTCATTCAGGATTTTAATTGCCACAGGAATCTTCACGCTCTCTCCCTCAGGAACCCAAACACCCTACAGCCATGAGAAAATGGGGAATAAACCCAAGTAGTTATTACATATGAAACAATTCCTTGAAAAGTAACAGACCATGTCTTTTTCTATTATTCTCTATCCTGATAGGCTAGCCAGAATATTTAAAATCAGTGAACTCGGGTTCCAGATTTGTTTTCCTCCCCAATAAAGTACTCCCTAGAATATTTGAACACTGTATTTAAACACTAACTTGGGCACTGAGATCTAAAATGGATACACATCTGAGAGGAAAAGGAGATAATTTCTCTGTTGTAGACCAACATGCATATTACTGTTGCCCAGTCGTCTGGGCAGGGAACAGGGATATCTTTAGCAGTCTCCAAAAGGAAGACAATATCCCTTTCATCTCAAACATACATTCCTTTTGGAACCTTAGAAGAGCCCTGCTGGATCAGACTGATGGTTGATCTAGTCCAGCAACCTGCTTCACATTGCGGCCAACCAATGCCTCTGAAGGACCAACAGCAGGGCAGAGAGGCTGAGGCCTTCATAAGAACATCAGAAGAGTTCTGCTGGATCCGACCAGTGGTCTATCTAGTCAAGCCTCCAGTCTCACACAGTGGCCAACCAGTTCCTCTGGAGGGCCAACAACAGGGTATAGAGGCTGAGGCCTTCCCCTGAGAAGAACATCAGAAGAGCCCTGCTGGGTCAGACTAGTGAGGGTCCATCTAGTCCAGCCTCCTGTCTCACACAATGGCCAGCCAGTTTCTCTGGAGGGCCAACAACAGGGCAGAGAGGCCGAGGCCTTCTCCTGAGAAGAACATCAGAAGAGCCCTACTGGATCAGGCCAGTGAGGTCCATCTAGTCCAGCCTCCTGTCTCACACAATGGCCAACCAGTTTCTCTGGAGGGCCAACAACAGGGCAGAGAGGCCAAGGCCTTCTCCTGAGAAAAACATCTGAAGAGCCCTGCTGGGTCAGCCCAATGAGGGTCCATCTAGTCCAGCCTCCTGTCTCACACAGTGGCTGACCAGTAGCTCTGGAGGCCAAACAACAAGGCATAGAGGATGAAGTCTACCCATTGATGTTGCCTTCTAGTTCTGAGATTCAGAAACTTAGTGCCTTTAAATGTGGAGGTTTCCTTTAGTCACCATGGCCTTTTGAACACGATCCACGCTTGTGGACATGAATGACACAATTTTGTTACTCGTTGAGTAAGGAAGTACTTCCTTTGAGCCACCTTGAATCTTTTGCCCATAGACTTCTATTGCATGTGCCCAAGTTCTAGAATTATGGGAGAAGAAGAAGACGTACCTTATACACAGTCCCAAAAGCCCCAGATCCAAGGACCTTCACACGCTTGAGTTCCGTTTCCTTAAGAATCCGGAGCTGTGCCTGGTTGGGTGCGGTGCCACTTGGAGTCAAAGGTTCTACCAGCTGCAAAACAACATTTGGGGTTACTGTATAGTGGGGGGAGGAAGCAGGAGTGAAAAATGGCAGCCCCTGCAAAGGCGCCTTTCGAAGATTTGTCGGTCAGCTGAAATCAAACTTCCAGTGTCACATTTAAAATATCTGAAACCCAAAGCTTAGCTTCCGAGATCTGATGAGATAAGGCTATCTAGATTAGGACAGTCTCCTGGTAAACATGTGCCAAAGGAGAGGTAATGCTAAAACATCGCAAATACAGAGATGCTGTGCTCAGAATGGTTTAACATTTTTTTTCCTGGTCTGTAGGAGTAGAAAACAGCAAGAGTGAAGGAGCACCTTAAAGATTTAACAGAACTTGTGGCAGGGGGTGAGCTTCCGCACATCCCTGCTCACTTCTTCAGAGGTCTGAAGAAAGGAGCCTGTGAGTAATAAAAGCTGTGGCTAATGAAAGAGGGTGGTGAGGGGTCTGGAGACCAAGTCCTATGAGGAAAGGCTGAAGGAGCTGGGCATGTTTAGCCTGGAGAGGAGGCGGCTGAGAGGTGATAGGATCACCATCTTCAAGTACTTGAATGGTTGTCCTATAGAGGTTAGGGTGGAATTGTTTTCTGTGGCCCCGGAAGGTAGGACCAGAACCAATGGGTTGAAATTAAATCAAAAGAGTTTCCATCTCAACATTAGGAAGAACTTCCTGACTGTCAGAGCGGTTCCTCAGTGGAACAGGCTTCCTCCTTGGGAGGCAGTGGGCTCTCCTTCCTTGGAGGTTGTTAAACAGATCCTGGATGGCCATCTGACAGCAATGAGGATCCTGTGAATTTAACGGGAGGTGTTTGTGAGTTTAGAGTGGTTCCTCAGTGGAACAGGCTTCCTCCTTGGGAGGTGGTGGGCTCTCCTTCCTTGGAGGTTTTTAAACAGAGGTTAGATGGCCATCTGACAGCAATGAAGATCCTGTGAATTTAGGGGGAGGTGTTTGTGAGTTTAGAGTGGTTCCTCAGTGGAACAGGCTTCCTCCTTGGGAGGTGGTGGGCTCTCCTTCCTTGGAGATTTTTAAGCAGAGCCTGGATGGCCATCTGAAAGCAATGAAGATCCTGTGAATTTAGAGGGAGGTGTTTGTGAGTTTCCTGCACTGTGCAGGGGGTGAGAGTAGAGGACCCTGGAGGTCCCTTCCAACTCTATGATTCTACTCTGCCCCAAATTTTGTTAGTTTTTAAGGTGCTCCTTGACTCCTGCTCTTTTCTACTGATTTGGAATAAGGCAATTTCCTTGGTGCTTATGACACACTCTTTGAAGCTAAATTTCCAAGGGTATATGATGGTCAGGGAGAGAAGCTGTACGTCAAATAAAAGATTTGTAGCATTTTGTAATCCACTAATAATAATCTAATAATGTCTGTGATCAGGGCTTTTTTTTATAGCAGGAGCTCCTTTGCATATTAGGCCACACACCCCTGATGTGGCCAATCCTCCTGGAGCTGACAGTAGGTCGTGTATGAAGAGCCCTGGAAGCTCTTGGAGGATTGGCTATACCAGGTGGGTGTTGCCTAATATGCAAAGGAGCTCCTGCTACAAAAAAAGCTCTGCCGGCTGTGACGGAGCTGTGCCCTCTGTTATGAATTGCAGCCCAACAAGCTGTAGAAGGGGAAGAATTGCAGATTTATACCCCGCCCTTCTCTCTGAATCAGAAACTCAGAGCGGCTCACAATCTCCTTTATCTTCTCCCCCCACAACAGACACCCTGTGAGGTGGGTGGGGCTGAGAGGGCTCTCACAGCAGCTTCCCTTTCAAGGACAACTCCTGCGATAGCTGTGGCTAACCCAAGGCCATTCCAGCAGGTGCAAGTGGAGGAGTGGGGAATCAAATTCGGTTCTCCCAGATAAGAGAGCTATGGCTGACCCAAGGCCATTCCAGCAGGTTCAAGTGGAGGAGTGGGGAATCAAACCCAGTTCTCCCTGATAAGAGTCCGCACACTTAGCCACTATACCAAACTTGGTCTCTCTACACCAAACTTGCACTTTGACAAGACAGCTTTTGTTCAGAGCATCACTGGACTGTGCATTTATTTGTAATTTTCATATATTGATTAGAAACACACAGGGCTTTTTTTGTAGCAGGAACTCCTTTGCATATTAAGCCGCACCCCCCTGATGTAGTTAATCCTCCTAGGCCCTGTACGGAGAGCCCTGTAAGCTCTTGGAGGATTGGCTGCACCAGGATATGCGTGGCCTAATATGCAAAGGAGGTCCTGCAATAAAGAAAAAGCCCTGCAAACATGCATTGCTTTGGGCTGAGGATTTTTACATATAACAGAAATGAAAGAAAAAAAAGGAGTCTAAGCGGTGACAAATAGCTTGTCTTCTCTCAGGATAAGAAAAAATAATTAAAGGCTCAAATTGGTTTGGAAATGGCTGCCGTGTTTCCCAGCGTCTGTTTGCGGGGCTAAGTGCACGGTGCGTTGCCATTTGAGCGCCATTATCGTGCCTCTGTGAACAGTGCGGACTACTTAATTAGTTGAATAGACTACGCTGCGCAGGCAAAAAATTATCGGGAGCTGGGAATTGCTTTATTAACCTAGAACAAAAACAAACGGCAAAGAGCAAAGCCACAGACAGAAGCCTGACACAATAACTTCTACACTCTGCCTTCTCTTAATTAACTTCCCAGGGCCCAGATGTATACATCGGCCATTCAAAATATAGGCATGGAGGGAATACGATACAATACAGACCACGTTTTATGGTATCTCACCAACCCACAGTATTAACAAAATGTCACTACTAAGTTTGCTATTTGTCCCAAAGTAGGGTTGCCAATCCCCAGGTGGGGGCAGGGGATCCCCCGGTTTGGAGGCCCTCCCCCTGCTTCAGGGTCATCAGAAAGCGGGGGGAGGGGAGGGAAATGTCTGCTGGGAACTCTGTTATTCCCTATGGAGATTTATTCCCATAGAAAATCATGGAGAATTGATCCGCGGGTATCTGGGGCTCTGGGGGGGCTGTTTTTTGAGGTAGAGGCACCAAATTTTCAGTACAGCATCTAGTGCCTCTCCTTAAAATATCCCCCAAGTTTAAAAACGATTGGACCAGGGGGTCCAATTCTATGAGCCCCAAAAGAAGGTACCCCTATCCTTCATTATTTCCTATAGAAGAAAGGAATTGAAAAGGTGTGCTGTCCCTTTAAATGTGATGGCCAGAACTCCCTTTGGAGTTCAATTATGCTTGTCACAGCCTTGATCTTGGCTCCACCCCTAATGTCTCCTGGCTCCACCCCCAAAGTCCCCAGATATTTCTTAAATTGGACTTGGCAACCCTATCCCAAAGGCAGATAAAAACAGCTAGTTGAATATATGAACCAAACACAAATCGCATCTCAACCCATTCCTCCCTAACCCAAGCACAAAAAAGAGGGCTGAAATTTAGAAAGGCTTCATGAATTGGGACTCTTCAGTTCTTCCCATCCACATTTCTCCACAGACAGGGCTTTTTTTGTGTGTAGCAGGAACTCCTTTGTATATCAGGCCGCACCCCCCTGTTGTAGCCAATCCTCCTGGAGCTTACAGGGCTTTTAGTCCAGGGGCTGTTGTGTCTTGCATTGTGGTCCCTGAATTTCCAACACAGCGCAGCTGCATGCGCTGAGGGGACCAGCAGGAAACCGTGGGTCACCTGACGTAAGGGCCAAATGTAACCCACCTATGAAGATCTGTGGCGGGAAGTTTAACTGGTCCAGATTGGACCTGACCAGGAAAGGGGTTGTTCCTGGGAATGTATATAATCGGGGACCTGGTCCTGCCATGTTGTCTTTGTGATGTACTCCCCAATAAAGCATGTTGCATTCCAAACGTCTCTGAACCCAGGACATTACAGGGGCTATTGTAAGCTCCAGAAGGATTGGCTACGTCACGGGGTGCGGCCTAATGTACAAAGGAGTTCCTGCTACCAAAAAAAAAAAGCCCTGCCCACAGCTTCCAAGATTCTGAATCACCCATTCTTGTTTGCAAAGCAGCAGAGATCACAGAATCATAGAGTTGGGAGGTACCAGAGAGACCATCTAGTCCAACCTCCCTGCTCAGTGCAGGATCGGCCTAGAGCAGGGGTGTCAAACATGCGGCCGGGGGGCTGAATCAGGCCCTCAGAGGGCTCCTATCAGGCCCCCAAGCAACTGGCTGTCATCTGCTTCCTTTTCCTTCTCTCTTGCTTCCTTCTGCAGCACAGTTTGCTTTGCCAGGCTTGCTCAATCGTACAGGAGCTACAGAGCAAAACCTCTATTTTCTTTCCATTGGCTGAGGCTCCTCCCTTGGGGAGGGAAGGATAGCTTGCTTTGCCAGGCTCTCTCAGTCACACAGCAGCTACTGAGTCAAGTCTCTCTTCTATTGGCTGAGGCTCCTCCCCCTCCTTGTCCTCCTGGGAAGGAGGGAAAGAGCCAGAGCTTCCTTTGCCCAGTTCCCTGGATCCCATGGGAGAGATGCAAAGAAAGCACCTTTAAGACCAACAAGTGCTAAGGTTTGAAACATGTTTTTGTTTTAAGCTTTTTTTAAAAAAAAATCTTTGTGTTTGTCTGTGTCCTTTATAACATTTCTATCTTCGCTGCCTGGCATTACATTTTGTGACACACACGGCCTGGCCCAGCAAGGTCACATTTATGTCAGATCCGGCCCTCATAACAAATGAGTTTGACAGCCCTTTGCTACAGCATCCCTGGTAAGTGCCTGTCCCGCTGCCAGTGAAAGGGGGCTCGCCAGCTCCCGAGGTAGCCAATTCTGCCGTTGAAGTACTCTTACAGGTTTGTGGTTTTGTTTTAAAAAAAAATCTGCCTTTCTGCCTGCTCAGATTTAAGGCCAGTTCAGTGGAAGAATGGGCTGCCCGAAATTGGTTTCCCTCGGATATAATGGAGTGCTCGGCGGACAGTTTCTTCTTCTCCCGCCCCCCCTTCTGATAACCCTGAAGTGGGCGGACAACCTCCAAATTGAGGGATCCTGCCCCCAACTGGGGATTAGATAAGCAAAAAAAAGTCGCATGGCAAATGGAGCTGGTAAACAAGCACAAGGCACCGTGAGGGAACGGCTTCTCGAGCAACTACTATATTAGTATATGCTGATTAGCTGCTGAAAGATCGAGAGGGAAGCATTGGATGTAACTGTTGAAAATGTAGAAGAAGAAGAATTGCAGATTTATACCCCGCCCTTCTCCCTGAATCAGAGACTCAGAGCGGTTCACAATCTTCTATATCTTCTCCCCCCACAACAGACACCCTGTGAGGTGGGTGGGATGAGAGGGCTCTCCCAGAAGCTGCCCTTTCAAAGACCACTCTTGCGAGAGCTCTGGCTGAGCCAAGACCATTCCAGCAGGTGCAAGTGGAGGAGTGGGGAATCAAACCCAGTTCTCCCAGGTAAGAGTCAGCGCACTTAACCACTATACCAAACTGTATCTTGAATGAAAAGGTTGTGCTTAGATGTTTTCCCCCAACATCACCAGCACAATGACATCACCCACAAGTGATGTCATCATGCCAATGCCATCACGTGCCAGCCACTCTAGGTGTTTCCGGGAAAGCTGTAAGGTTTTCCCAGACTCTCTAGCAATTTGTGAGGGAAAACTATGGCAAGCAAAACAAGTCCCCTTTCAGAGGCTGAATGGGGACTTCGTGTCAAGCCTGCATTTTCTGAGTACCCTTATGGTTCCTCAGACAAAGAACAGGATACCAAGCTCTCCCCCGCCCCCCTTTTACAACCAAAGGGCAATAATAAATCCATCTGGCTCAAGGATGTTTAGGTTAGCCTGGCTGGTAACAGTGTGATGCGCCTCTCCCCCAGATTCACACAGACAGGTCTTATCTACTCACAGAGAAAGTGTGAGAAAGGGAGATGTTTCTATTAACTTACATTCCTTAGTAATAAAAGAGATACTTTGTAGTAACCTTTGAACCCGTGACTCAATTTGCATCTGTATGTTATCCTTTGAAGCTATCCTATAAAGTAACTATGTGATTCTGTACATGTCATTACTTCCAAGGATTCTGTCCTTGGCAAAGCTATGGAGTTTCTACGATAAAGCAACTTTTGATTCAATAACAAAAGGCTGATTATTGGGAAATATCGATGCTTGATGCTTGGCGACCCCAGCTTTGGTAAAGCTTTGAGTGAAACAGCAGAATAGACCGTTTTCGCCTGCCGGTTGATTCGTTTTATCAATTTTTTTTGCTGCTGCTGTCTTATGTTGGAGTGTCTCCACAAACAGTTAACTGTAGCAAACCTGGAATGTTTATATCTAATCATTTCTCCACACTTCCTGTTTTGTTGATCAAGATTTATGCAGCAAATAAACCGAAACATCTATAAACTTGGATTTTTATTGAACTATATACCTTTAAATATAGTAGTTGCTTGTTTACCAGGTCCAACTGGGGATTGGCAAATCCTAATCCTGGAGATTCAGGGGGTGTCGAACATTTGTTATGAACATAAGAGAAGCCATGTTGGATCAGGGCAATGGCCCATCGAGTCCAACACTGTGTGTCGCATAAGAACATAAGAGAAGCCCTGTTGGATCAGGCCATTGGCCCATCCAGTCCAACACTCTGTGTCACATAAGAGAAGCCATATTGGATCAGGCCAATGGCCCATCCAGTCTAACACTCGGTGTCACATAAGAACATAAGAGAAGCCATGTTGGATCAGGACAGTGGCCCCTCCAGTCCAACACTCTGTGTCACATAAGAACATAAGAGAAGCCATGTTGGATCAGGCCAATGGCCCCTCCAGTCCAACACTCTGTGTCACATAAGAACATAAGAGAAGCCCTGTTGGATCAGGCCAGTGGCCCCTCCAGTCCAACACTCTGTGTCACATAAGAACATAAGAGAAGCTATATTGGATCAGGCCAATTGCCCATCCAGTCCAACACTCTGATACACACAGTGGCCAATATATATATATAACTAAATACTTATATATAACTAAATATATATATATATATATATATATATATATATATAAACTAAATATATATTTTTTAAAAATAAAATAAAGCACGCTTAACACATTAGCACTTGTTGGTCTTGAAGGTGCTTTCTTTGCATTTCTCCCATGATATTTTTTGTTATTTTTAATTAGGGAGCTGGGCCAAGGAAGCTCTGGCTCTTTCCCTCCCTCCCAAAGGGACTCGGAGGGGGAGGAGCCTCAACCAATGGATAAAATTGAGGTTTAGCTCTGTAGCTTCTGTGCGACTGAGCAAGCCTTGCAAAGCAAGCTGAGATGTGGAAAGAAGCAAGAGAGAGGGAGAAGGAAGCAGACAAGAGCCAGTGGCTTGGGGGGCTGATAGGAGCCCTCTGGGGGTGGTGGTGGTGATTTGGCCCCCGGGCTGCATGTTTGACACCCCTGCCCTAATCATCACAGCCTGCCTTTCAGCAAGACGCTTTGTGGCAACTGTAGCAAGCAAGCAAGGCTGGCAAACTGGCCCCCTAAGAGCTGCCCCCAACAGACCTTTCCACCACGGGCAACTTTTTCCACCAGAGAGTTCCACAGACAAAGGGAGCAACGTGCTGAGATTCCTCCACGGTGGGGCTATAGAAAGACATTTTTAAAAATGACATGTGACTTGGCTACCTCAGGTTCGCAATGCACAACTGGAAGTGAAAGCCAAGGAAAAATCACATGGTCTTAAAGACACAAGAGGCATTTCAGGGTCAGATCCTGGCAATCCGACATTCACCGAGCCGCCCCCATCACACTTTCAGTCAGGCTGAAAGGTTCCGTTTGGAAGCACGTCTCACCCTGACAAGAACACGGACCTGAGCTTTTATTACGTCCACGCATGAATTTTCCAGCTGGAGGGACAGGCTCCCTCCTCCTTTGAATGAACACCCAAGTTATCTGCCTTCTTGGGAAAGAGCTCCTGTGCACGGCAAAGCCAGCGAATCCCACTCGGGCTGAGAGCCTTTCCTTTTCACGAATTATTAGGTTGCTGTCAGTGCTGGAGCTGCAGGTTGCTGAACTTCCTTTGAAAACCTGGCTCTAATTGATGTACCTTAACAGGCCTTCAGCTGTCTTGAAAGCTTGCCCCCAATTAGCACTCAGCTTCTCTGGACATTTTCCCCCAGGAAAGCAAATTAGCGGCCTTTGGGGTTTTTTAAAGACTACCCCCCCCCCCCCAAATGCCTTAACAGCATCTGGGATTAAGCAACTGGTAAACTTTGCAACTTTCATTCAGGGTGGTCCATGGAGATGGGCTCATCCAGTCCAACACTCTGTGTCACACAATGACCAAAACCCAGAAGGCATCAGGAGGTCCATCAGTGGGGCCAAGACACTAGAAGCCCTCCCACTGTTTCCCCTCAAGCACCAAGAAGATAGAGCATCACTGCCCCAGACATAAGAACATAAGAGAAGTCATGTTGGATCAATCCAATGGCCTATCCAATCCAACAATCTGTGTCACACAGTGGTCAAAACCCAGGTGGCATCAGGAGGTCCACCAGTGGGTCCAGAACTCCAGAAGCCCTCCCACTGTTTCCCCCCAAGCACCAAGAATACAGGTCATCACTGCCCCAGACGGAGAGTTCCAACTAGACTTTGTGGCTAATAGCCACTCATGGACCTCTGCTCCATGTGTTTATCCAATCCGCTCTTGAACCTGTCTATGCTTGTAGCTGCCATCACTTCCTGTGGCAGCAAATTCCACTTCCTTTCATTCCCCAGCTTCCCCTTCTCCTCCTGGGCGGGACTCTGTCGGGGTTCTGCTTAGCCTTCCTTAAGGGTTGCTGGCCTCCAGAGGGAGATCTCCCAGAATTCCAATGGATCCTCAGAGTAAAGATATCGGTTGCCCTGGAGAAAATGGTGGCTTTGGAGTGTTGACTCTATGTCCCACAGAAGTCCTTCTCCTTCCCAAATCTTCAGGAAATGGCAGTCCTACCTCCCTCTCATGAGAAAAAAGACACAAAACTCATCCAAGGGAATGAAACCAGTTGCAAAAACATCAAGGTGAAACTATACTACTATACTATGTATATATATGTGTGTGTGTGTATGTATGTATACACACACACATATATTGGCCACTGTGTGAGACAGAGTGTTCGACTGGATGGGCCATTGGCCTGATCTAACATGGCTTCTCTTACGTTCTTATCAAAACATATATGTAATAGGGAAAACCCTTTTGGCCTCTACTTCTGTGTAGACTCTGCTCCTAAATAATCTAAGATAAACAATATAAATTTGCACAAAAGGCACTAATAATCCAAAGCTTCTACCTTAAGCATACTGCAAATGAAACCCAAGAGTGCACGCAGGCACTTAGATGACCTCTATTCTCAAACAGTCTGCACCAAAATGAATTCAAAACAGTCTGCAGAAAAATCACAGGCATTTTTAAAGTGCACACAGGCATTTTTAGAAGGTTAAGAGTCTGCTGTAGACTAGGGGTGTGCATTCGGTTCAGCCAAATCAAAGAAACCTCCGAATCACCCTTGATTCGGAAGTATACGGCGCCATATACTTCCAAATCCAATTGGAAGCCACTATACGGGAGCCATATACGGCTCCCTGTATACTTCCAAATAGATATTCGGAAGTATACAAAAGCCCATGGAAAAGGCGGAAAAGGAGCTTCTGCAGCCTCAGGGAGCTGCTTGCCTCCTTTCCCGCCTTTGGAAGCCTTTTCCCCGCCTCTCCCGTAGCCTCCCTGGGATTAGGGAGGGGGAGAGGAGCCCCAGCAGCCAATCCAAAGCATGCATGCTTTGCAGGGCTGTTGTGTAGCTGATGGCTGGGCTAATCCCTCAGCCATCAGCAACATTATTGTTCTTTTGTTTACTTGGGTATCCAAGTAAACAGTGTTCTCTGGCCAATCACAGAGCAGTGCTATTTTTTTTTAAACTGCTCTGTGTAGGGCCAGAGAACCTTTTTAAGGAGTCTGCCTGGCTGGCCTCCATTCCATTGCTGCTGTGTTGGTGTTGGTGTGTGAGAGAGATTGTGCTGCGCTGGCCCTTGGCCTCAGCTGCTGCTGCTCTCTCTCAGCCTTGCCTGACCTGCCTGGAGAAGAGAAGACATCTAAGGTAAGACAGTCTTGGGGTTCTTGTTTTTATTTTAGTTAGTAAAAGGACTTTTTAAGACTCAGAGTCCCTTTACTTATCCAGATTTGGATGGGTACTGGGTAGCTTATTTGGGGTTAGGGGGTTCTGCTGGGGGTGGGGGCCTGGGGTGGGGGGTTGCCAGTTTGCCTATATCTTACTTTAGTGAAAGGACTTTTAAAAGTGCAATGTCCTTTTACTTTTCCTGATTTGGGTGGCTTGGATTTCTTGGGGTTAGGGTGAAAGTTTTTTTTGGGGGGGAGGGGTTGGTAAAGTTCCTGCATTGTTAAAAGTCAAGGTTTTTTTACTGTTTTAAAAGGATTCTGTGTTTGATTTGTTGCTGCTGTTTTGTGCTTCTGTTGCTTCTTTTCTCTTCTGATTCTGGTTCTTTGAGGGGGTGGTTGTTTGGCCTAATTTTCTAGCCCAATCTTTTTGGGACTTGGGGGTTTTGTAGGGGAGAGTCCCCTGCAGTTTTGGGGGCTCTCCCTCAAACCCACTCTCCTCCAGGCGGCTTCCAATATACCCTATTTTGCCATTGATTACAATGGCCATAGGGTATAATGGGACCGTATAGTTGGAAATAGCCGTACATCTATCGTATATACGGCTATTCTGAGTACTGGTATTCAGAAATATACGCTATTCTGAATATTTTGGCCCCGTATATTTCCAAATCCGATTATTTCCAAATTATTATTTTTTGCACACCCCTACTGTAGACTCCTGAACCAAAATCATAAGAGAACAGTCTGTCATGAATTCTTTCATCCACGGATTGTACACAGAAACTTAAAGAAACCAATTATCCCACTTCACAGTCTTGCTTGTTTAGTCCACTGGTTTTTTCCAGTGAGGTGTAGGATAAAGAAGAAGTTCATCCGCATTAAGCCAGTCCACGTTAGCCGGTGTCAAGCGTTTCGTTGCCTTTTTCAAGACTGATGGTTTTTAATTGGAACCCAAAAATCCTGTCTCTTTCTCACCATGCTCTCGCCCATTCTTTGTAAGGACGGAGTGAGTTTCAAAGTACAATGGAGCAGAGCAAGAAGTGAGTCTAGGGCTGGATACAGACGGGCACCGTAGGGCAGCAGCCTGCCATCCAGAAGTGAGCCAGCAGAAAGAGAAGCACCCCTGGGGTAGTCAGAGGGTGGACGGGCCCCTGCCAGAATAGGGACGGGCTGTGTGCACCCTGAAGGAGTGATGAGAACACTCATCCACATGACCACTGCCTTCCCAGGACTTTGCCAATCTGTTGCCAATTTGCTACCGCTTCACATGTGGTAGCTTTCTGAGGTGGCAGGAAGACAGGTAAGGGTGGGAGTGGGGTGGGATCCAGATGTGTGCATTTGAATGTATCCGGTTGTGGGGTCTGGTTGTGGGGTGTCCCTGAGGTGGCTTATATTGGCCATCTGAAAGCAGCCTAGTAATACCTTAAGGACCATCAAAATGATTCAGAGTGTAAGCTTTTGTGAGCTGAAGCTCACGTTGCAGATAACCCTCTGATGTCGGATCCCTCCTTACGTGAGCTTCGACTCACAAGAGCCCACATGCTGGAAAACTGTCTTGAAGGTCTGATTCTGTCCTCCCACTACAGATGAACACAGCTCTCCACCTGAGACCGACTACATAGAAATAGGATCCATAGGACACAGTAGGACAGTGAAACAGCCATAGGGTCAGATCCTGGCAAACCTGGCACACACCACTAACCATGTACCACTCTTTTTCTGAGCAGGAAGCAAATTGGACAGTGACTGATGGATTCTGCCAAACTGCAAACCTAGGAGTAAGAGGTGTCGGGTCATTTCTATCTCTGCACTCCTTGCCAGCTCTTCACTCTGAATCTCAGAGCGACCACAATCTCCTTTATCTTCTTCCCCCACAGCAGACACTCTGTGAGGTGGGTGGGGCTGAGAGAGCTCTCCCAGAAGCTGCCCTTTCAAGGACAACTCTTGCAAGAGCTCTGGCTGACCCAAGGCCATTCCAACAGTTGCAAATGGAGTAGTGTGGAATCAAACCCGGTTCTCCCTGATAAGAGTCCACACACTTAACCACTACACCAAACCACTCCACCAAAACCGCCTCTCATTGGTCAGCGTACAAAGATTATGGCACCTCCTCTTCAGGAACTATGAATTCCATCGATTTTCTTGCTTTGAAACCATAGTGCTCCTTTGCATATTAGGCCACACACCCCTGATGTAGCCAATCCCCTAAGAGCTTATAGTAGGCCCTGTAACAAGAGCCTTGTGAGCTCTTGGAGGATTGGCTACATAAGATGGGTGTGGCCTAATATGCAAAGGAGCTCCTGCTACAAAAAACACCCTGGTGCTGCCAAATGTTTTCCTATGCTCTGCTGGCTTAAGGAGTCACCATTTGCCCACAGAAAAGCGTGCACGGTCCACACTCTGCAGAACACCCTGGATTCAGAAATGGAGCAAAAATGGACTTCTGATCCTCCTGAACTGTTGCTGCTTGGCAAATAAGACTAGGCAAAGTGGAACTCCATTATCTGTGGAGAAATGATAGAGGTTTACAAGAATATGCATGGGATGGAGAAAGTAGAGAAAGAAGTACTTTTCTCCCTTTTTCACAATACAAGAACTCGTGGGTATTCGATGAAATTGCTGAGCAGTCAGGTTATAATGGATAAAAGGAAGTCCTTCTTCACCCAAAGGGTGATTAACATGTGGAATTCACTGCCACAGGAAGTTGTGGTGGCTACAAGCATAGACAGCTTCAAGAGGGGGTTGGATAAACAACTGGAGCAGAGGTCCATCAGTGGCTATTAGCCACAGCTATTGTTGGAACTCTCTGTCTGCGGCAGTGATGCTCTGTATTCTTGGTGCTTGGGGGGAGTCAATAGTGGGAAGGTTTCTAGTGTCCTGGCCCCACTGGTGGACCCACCTGATGGCACTTGGGTTTTTTAGTCACTGTGTGACACAGGGTGTTGGACTGATTAGGTCATTGGCCTCATCCAACATGGCTTCTCTTATGTTCTTATGTTTGGGGCAAGTGATGCTCTGTATTCTTGGTGCTTGGGGGGGCACAGCGGGAGGGCTTCTAGGGTCCTGGCCCCACTGGTGGACCTCCTGATGCCACTTGGGATTTTATGGCCACTCTATGACAGAGTGTTGGACTGGATGGGCCACTGGCCTGATTCAACATGGCTTCCCTTATGTTCTTATGTCTGAGGCAGTGATGCTCTGTATTCTGGGTACTGGGAGGGGCACAGTGAGAGGGCTTCTAGGGTCCTGGCCTCACAGGTGGGACCTCCGGATGGCACTTGGTTTTTTGGCCCCTGTGTGACACAGAGTGTTGGGCTGGAGGGGCCACTGGCCTGATTCAACATGACTTCTCTTATGTTCTTATGTGACACAGAGTGTTGGGCTGGAGGGGCCATCGGCCTGATCCAACATGGCTTCTCTTATGTTCTTATGTGATACAGAGTGTTGGACTGGAGGGGCCATCGGCTTGATCCAACATGGCTTCTCTTATGTTCTTATGTGACACAGAGTGTTGGGCTGGATGGGCCATCAGCCTGATCCAACATGGCTTCTCTTATGTTCTTATGTGTGGGGCAAGGATGTTCTGTATTCTTGGTGCTTGGGGGGGGGGCAGTTGGAGGGCTTCTAGTATCCCAGCCCCACTGGTGGACCTCCTGATGGCACCTGCTTTTTTCTTTGGCCTCTGTGTGACACAGTGTGTTGGACTGGATGGGCCATTGGCCTGATCCAACATGGCTTCTCTTATGTTCTTACTCATGGGAGAGTGAAAATGATTTAAGCAAGGAGAGATGGAATGGCTTCTTAAAGTGTCAGGCATTTCTCTGCAAAAGGTGAAAAAAAGACCCTCTTTACCTCAGTCTCCAGGAACCTCCGTAAGGCCCTCTTTTTTTTGATGCTGTTACGTCTCACGTACACCGCAAACGTCAGGCCTAAAATGACGATGATGAAGAGCCCACCAATCACACCAGCAGCAATCAAGGGTGTTCTAAAAATCAAGACCCAACACTGATCGTGAGTCAAAGGAGCAATGTCATGTGCAGGCTGTGTTAATTGTGGGGCACAGGTATAGGAAACGATGAAGGGTGTTTTTACATTCAGTTTGATCCAGAGTTTTAGAGTCTTCAAATCGCCTGGCACTGTTCCACTTTAATTATTTTCCTTTTACATTTAAGCGTTTCAATTTGGTGGGGGGGGGTCTCTGATCAGAGGGCAGATGGAATACCAGTGCTTAGTTAAATGTATATGATTGCTTGGAAATGGTGTCAACACTGCAAAAACAATACACATTTAAATAACTAGATGAGGCAAGAAATTATATGTAAAAATTTCAAGTGCTGTCAGTTCTCATGCAGATTACTGCACCTTGTGGTGGCTTTTGGAGGAGTTTTTTAAAATGCATGAAAACTTCTAGAATACAAGTTTGAAACGCCTGTAGAGAAAAGACCGGATCAAAACTAGTTTCGAGAAAAACGTTGCAGTAGCAGTGCCAGAACCCATCTCACCGAAACAACTGTAGATGCTTCGGGCAGCAACGATGCAAAACAGTTGTGAGAACATTAGGTAATGTAAAAGGTGAGTTTCCAATGCGGTGATAGAGAGTCACAAACTGTCAGTGTAAAAACACCTGAAGTTAGACCGGTCACATTTCAAATAACATAAAATAGAATCACAGCCGTGACAACATTTCTCATGTTCTGAATGACTCTATATAGCAGACGTTCATGCACAGGTGAGAAAAGAAAGGAAGGGTTTGTGGGGACAGAAAGGCCAACGAAGAGCATTTGCTCTAAGTGAGATATTTAATGGAAAATGAAGGTGAAAAAGCACATGCTGAAGAAAAGCTCCCCTAACGCGCCATCTTGAACAACTCGCTGACGAGTGACATGCTTGTGAGGAGAGCGTGCCACCAGAGCCCCAAATTCTTCCACATAAAGGGAAAAAACACACAAAAGGAGTATTTCCGCAGTCCACTCTGCAATGGGTTATCTCCACAAGTCCGCTGTTGGCTTGTAAGAACCAACTGTAACCAACAGAAAGCAGGCTCCTCTCAGCTCAGAATTAAGCCAGAGCCAACTAGTGATATGTTTGAAATCCCCCTCCTCCAGGAATACTACGTATATAAGTGCTGTCATGTCACAACCGACTTATGACAACCCCAGTAAGGGATTTCAAGGTAAGTGAGAAGCAGAGGTGGTTGGCCATTGTTTTACTCTGCGGAGTCTTCCTTGGTGGTCTCCCATCCAAGTACTGACCCTGCTTAGCTTCTGAGATCTGGGAAGCAGAGGTGGTTGGCCATTGCCTTCCTCTGCAAAGCTTTCCTTGGTGGTCTCCCATCCAAGTACTGACCCTTCTTGGTTTCTGAGATCTGGGAAGCAGAGGTGGTTGGCCATTGCCTTCCTTTGCAAAGTCTTCCTTGGTGGTCTCCCATCCAAGTACTGACCCTGCTTTGCTTCCAAGATCTCAGAAGCAGAGGTGGTTGGCCATTGCTTTCCTCTCCAGAACCTTCCTTGGTGGTCTTCTGTCCAAGTATAGACCCTGCTTAGATTCCAAGATCTGAGAAGCAGAGGCAGTTGGCCATTGCCCTCCTCTGCAGAGCCTTCCTTGGTGGTCTCCCACCCAAGTACTGATGATGATGATGATATTGGATTTATATCCCGCCCTCCAGTCTGAATCTCAGAGTCTCAGAGCGGCCTACAATCTCCTTTCCCTTCCTCCCCCACAACAGACACCCTGTGAGGTGGGTGGGGCTGAGAGGGCTCTCACAGCAGCTGCCCTTTCAAGGACAACTTCTGCCAGAGCTATGGCTGACACAAGGCCATTCCAGCAGGTGCAAGTGGAGGAGTGGGGAATCAAACCCGTTTCTCCCAGATAAGAGTCCACACACTTAACCACTACACGAAACTGGCTCTCTACACCACCCCACTTGGCTTCCAAGATCTGAGAAGATCAGCCTAGACTGATTTTGCTTCATGGTTTGGTTTGTGCCCATCTCTGCTTGCTGCTCTCTATGGTGTCACAGGATTTGAATCCAGCAAATTTACCCTGGTTCCAGTGGGCATGCTCCATCCACGATGATGCTTAATTCCACCCTCTCCCCGCCCTCCTTCCTTACAGAAGACCCTCTCCATGATCATTCCACCCCACCCTTCAAAATGTTCTCCTGGAGGACTCTGAAGGGCGGCTGCTGTTAGTTGGCTGCCACGACAGTCGTAAGAACATAAGAGAAGCCATGTTGGATCAGGCCAATGGGCCATCCAGTCCAACATTCTGTCACACAGTGGCCAAAAAAACAGGCACCATCAGGAGGTCCATCAGTGGGGCCAGGACACTAGAAGCCCTTCCACTGTGCCCCCCCCAAGCACCAAGAATACAGAGTATCACTTCCCCATGACAGAGAGTTCCAACAATATGCTGTGACTAATAGCCACTGATGGACCTCTGCTCCAGATATTTATCTGATCCCCTCTTGAAGCTGGCTATGCTGGCACCAACAAGGGGGCTAAATCACATGCTGCCATTTCTCCTTCTGATCACAATCATGCTGAGTTCCTGTGCATTCGTGCTTTAAAAAACTCCCCTGAATTATACATTTGTCCCCCCCCCCCCGCCCAACTTGGAGAGCCAGTTTGGTATAGTGGTTAAGTGTATGGACTCTTATCTGGGAGGACCGGGTTTGATTCCCCACTTCTCCACTTGCACCTGCTGGAATGGCCTTGGGTCAGCCATAGCTCTGGAAGAGGTTGTCCTTGAAAAGGCAGCTGCTGTGAGAGCCCTCTCCAGCCCCACCCACCTCACAGGGTGTCTGTTGTGGGGGAGGAAGGGAAAGGAGAATGTGAGCCGCTCTGAGACTCTTCGGAGTGGAGGGCGGGATATAAATCCAATATCGTCATCTACCTCACAGGGTGTCTGTTGTGGGGGAGGAAGGTAAAGCAGATTGTGAGCCGCTCTGAGACTCTTCGGAGTGGAGGGCGGGATATAAATCCAATATCTTCATCTACCTCACAGGGTGTCTGTTGTGGGGGAGGAAGGTAAAGGAGATTGTGAGCCGCTCTGAGACTCTTCAGAGTGGAGGGCGGGATATAAATCCAATATCTTCATCTACCTCACAGGGTGTCTGTTGTGGGGGAGGAAGGTAAAGGAGATTGTGAGCCGCTCTGAGACTCTTCGGAGTGGAGGGCGGGATAATAATCCAATATCTTCATCTACCTCACAGGGTGTCTGTTGTGGGGGAGGAAGGGAAAGGAGATTGTGAGCCGCTCTGAGACTCTTCGGAGTGGAGGGTGGGATATAAATCCAATATCTTCTTCTTCTTCTTCTTGAGGCACTCAGGGTCTACCCCAAGCATCACTGGTTGGCAAATCACGAGGCTTTGTCTAAGAAGGAATAAATCACGCCAGCTTCATCTACTCTGAAATATTACCAAGCTTTGATTTTATGCCAGAAAAAAGTCTTTGGCTTTGCTCAAATGCGATGCCTGCCACAGTCCTCGTCTCAGCCTTATGAGTGATGCCCCATGCCCAGCAGAGAAAGAGCTCCTTCAGGGACCGGCTGGCTTTTGAGATTTTCAAAGGGGGATCTTTTTGTTGCATCTGTTTCCCAGTACATGTCAGAGCAGCCCGAGATCTTTCGGATTTTGTGCAAATCACCTTAATCAGCCTCTGAACGGTCATTGCAGCTAGCCTTCAATACTTGAAGCAGGGCTTTTAAAAAAAGATTCTGGAGAAAGGGTTGCTGGAGCGCTCAAGAGGGAAAGGAAGGAGAAGCACCCGGGAGCCCCTCATGAACTTTTCAACTTTTTTTTTTTCTTTTGGAGAATTTTGTTTCCACGAAGAGGTTCCAGAACTCCGTCCCACCATGTCCCCCCCAGATTAAAAGCCCCGCCTGAGATCTACCGCCACTAATATACACTAAAAATAGTTGAACAAAGCAAGAGTCCAGTTGCACCTTTAAGACCGACAAAGTTTTATTCGGAATGGAAGCTTTCGTGTGCTAGAAGCGCACTTCCTCAGGCAAAAGGAAGGGATGGCCAGCAGCCCTAAATAGAGAGAAAGTGGGCAGCGAGTTAGCATGCAGAGTCATGGAAACGTTTTTTTAGCAGATTCAAAGAGTCACAAGTTGGGGTCTGGGGTTTATTAGTTTATGTTAACTGGAGAGAAACTAGTCCCAAACTTCTGACTTTTAATCTGCTGAAAAACATTTCCATGACCCTACATACCAACCCGCTGCCCACTTTCTCTATATTTAGGACTGCTTCCCGTTCCATCCTATTGTCTGATGAAGTGTGCTTCTAGCACATGAAAGTGTCCATTCTGAATAAAACTTTGTTGGCCTTAAAGGTGCCACTTGAATCCTGCTTGCTTCTACAGCTTCAAACCAACATGGCTGCCCGCCTGCATCTAACTCAAAATAGTTGCTACTGATTTCAGTGTGTCTGTGCAGAAAGTCCTTTTTTTATTTTTCAAAGTAATTGCTGTTTACTTCTACAAATGATAGATGCTACCAGTTGACCTATAATGTCGATTCCTCCCAATGCCGAGGTGTTTAGTCTTAGGATGCTGAGAGAGAGAAAGAAGGAAAAAAACCTGCACAGGATGAGTTAATTAACAGAGTCCTTTCCCTTGGCACATCATTTTAATGACAGTGGTTGACCTTAGCCCGAATCGCCATGACACTGGGGCTTCTGTGAACACAAATGCTCATAAACTCATTATTGCATGTGCCATAAAAGTTAAGAGCAAAGAATGGCAACTTTTTCCCAACAAGGGAAAAATAAAACAATTAACTGCCTACCCCAGGTATGTCTTACAACTCACACTGATCACACTTAAGGGGGGGCCTCCGACACCAGGTGGTCTATTGCTGAAGAAAACTGAATGGGAGACCACATGGCCGCTCTTGTTGTTATTACGATAATTCACAATAACCATTTTAACTTGTTTCACAGGGGAAGTTGCCCACTGAATGCTTAAAAGATATTTCCCTAGATCAGTTCGGATTCTTTTACCAGCAAGGGGATGTAATATTCAACTAGGAGAAGTGAATCCTTCCTTTCCACGTTTGCAATATATTTTCCTTCCCAATAGCATCAACTAAGAGCCCCGTGGTGGAGAATGGCAAGCTGCAGTACTGCAGTCCAAGCTCTGCTCACAACCTGAGTTTGATCCTGGCGGAAGAAGAAGAAGACTGCAGATTCCTAACCTGCCCTTCTCTCTGAGTCAGAGACTCAGAGCGGCTCACAATCTCCTTTATCTTCTTCTCCCACAACAGACACCCTGTGAGCTGGGTGGGGCTGAGAGGGCTCTCACAGAAGCTGCCCTTTCAAGGACAACTCCTATGAGAGCTATGGCTGATCCAAGAACATCCCAGCAGTTGTAAGTGGAGGAGTGGGGAATCAAACCTGGTTCTCCCAGATAAGAGTCCATGCACTTAACCACTACACCAAACTGGCTCTCAGTGAGGTAGGTGGGGCTGAGACACCCTGTGAGGTAGGTGGGGTTGGGAGAGCTTTCCCAGAAGCTGCCCTTTCACGGACAACTCTGTGAGAGTTATGGCTGACCCAAGGTCATTCCAGCAGTTCCAAGTGGAGGAGTGGGGAATCAAACCCAGTTCTCCCAGATAAGAGTCTGCACACTTAACCACTACACCAAACTGGCTCTCTGTGAGGTAGGAGGGGCTGAGACACCCTGTGAGGTAGATGGGGTTGGGAGAGCTCTCCCAGAAGCTGCCCTTTCAAGGACAATTCTGCCAGAGCTCTGGCTGACCCAAGGCCATTCCAGCAGGTGCAAGTAGAGGAGTGGGGAATCAAACCCGGTTCTCCCAGATAAGAGTCTGCACACTTAACCACTACACCAAACTGGCTCTCAAATCTGGCAAGAAAACGTCAGGATGTGATGTCATCCCATGGGTCGAAAACAATCTGGTGCTCACTTTACCTATTTAGCATCAACTACTTAAAATGAAACGAAAGTCTAAAGCGGCCATTACAAGAAGCACGACATGGTCCATGGGGTGGGTGGGTGACCTCCTTCCAGTCCTTCAGAAACATCCAACATGCTTCTGCCCCACAGGGATGGCTGCAGCCTAATTACTCCCATTGATTTTTACTATGTGTAGTAGTAGAAGAGAGACAAGATTTTGGTCTGTGAAGGAAGGCCAGGGAAGGAACATCTGCTCTCCTAGCTTCACTATTAAAACAGACAATAGAATGCATGTTTAACGTGGACTCTGAGGCCTAGTTATGACAGGATTTGTTGAACCAAATTAGGAACCGCTATCCAGAAGCTGTTCTGAAGTATCAGTTTCCTGAAGTTTCATCTGTTAAAGAAGCTCAACTTTGTGATATATTGCCTTGGTACCCAATTCACATTTCCCGCCCCCTGTAGTTCCCTTCTTTCACTTCAATAAGCAAGAGAAATCCAGGACCACACAAGGAGGAACACAGACCCCTGGATACCCCCAAGTGGGCAGCTGTGTTGGTCTGAAGCTGGAGAACAAATTTTGAGTCCAGTGGCACCTTTAAGACCAACAAACGTTTATTCGAGCTATGAGCTTTTGTGTGCAAGCACACTTCCTCGGATATATTCAGACATAATTGGATATCCGAGGAAATGCGTCCACCACTTTTCTACAAAAAAGCCGAGCAGAAACTCATTTGCATATTAGGCCACACTCCCTGGTGCCACCACTTTCCTACAAAAAGGCCCAGCAGAAACTCATTTATATATTAGGCCACACCCATGGTGCCTACAAAAAGCTCAGCAGAAACTCATTTGCATATTAGGCCATGCCCCCTGGTGCCAAGACAGCCAGAACTGTGTTCCTGGGCATTCCTGCTAATAAACCAAGCAAACAAAAAACGAAGCCTGGTGTCCACACATGAAAGTTCTTACCCTGAATAAAGAAGAAGATGATATTGGATTTATATCCTGCCCTATACTTTGAATCTCAGAGTCTCAGAGCGGCTCACAATCTCCTCAACCTTCCCCCCCCCTCACCATGACAACAGACACCCTGTGAAGTAGGTGGGGCTGAGAGAGCTTTTTACAGTAGCTGCCCTTTCTAGGACAACTCCTATGAAAGCCATGACTGACCCAAGACCCATTCCAGCAGCTGCAAGTGGAGGAGTGGGGAATCAAACCCGGTTCTCCCAGATAAGAGAGCTCTGGCTGACGCAAGGCCATTCCAGCAGCTGCAAGTGGAGGAGGGGGGAATCAAACCCGGTTCTCCCAGATAAGAGAGCTCTGGCTGACGCAAGGCCATTCCAGCAGCTGCAAGTGGAGGAGGGGGGAATCAAACCCGGTTCTCCCAGATAAGAGAGCTCTGGCTGACGCAAGGCCATTCCAGCAGCTGCAAGTGGAGGAGGGGGGAATCAAACCCGGTTCTCCCAGATAAGAGAGCTCTGGCTGACCCAAGGCCATTCCAGCAGCTGCAAGTGGAGGAGTGGGGAATCAAACCCGGTTCTCCCAGATAAGAGAGCTCTGGCTGACGCAAGGCCATTCCAGCAGCTGCAAGTGGAGGAGGGGGGAATCAAACCCGGTTCTCCCAGATAAGAGAGCTCTGGCTGACCCAAGGCCATTCCAGCAGCTGCAAGTGGAGGAGGGGGGAATCAAACCCGGTTCTCCCAGATAAGAGAGCTCTGGCTGACGCAAGGCCATTCCAGCAGCTGCAAGTGGAGGAGGGGGGAATCAAACCCGCTTCTCCCAGATAAGAGTCCGCACACTTAACCACTACACCAAACTTTTGTTGGTCTTAAGGGTGCCACTGGACTCAGAATTTGTTCTAAATATCTGATAGGGCCGTCTGACCCAGAGCCCATCCACTGTAAGTTAATTGAGTCCAATCAGGGCTTTTTTTCTGTAGCAGGAACTCCTTTGCATATTAGGCCGCCCCCACCCCCCCATGCAGCGAATCCTCCAAGGACTTGCAGGGCTCTTCTTGCAGGGCCTACTGGAAGCCCCACGCTGTACAGGAATGGTCTGGCTTATGCTCACGAAGCTTTTAGGGGTCAACAAAATCCACAAGGGCCTGTTGGGTTTTGAATCCCAGAGCTGGAAGGGGCCATACAGCCATCTAGTCCAACCCCCTGCTCAACATAGGATCAACCCAGAGCAGGGGTGGCCAATGGTAGCTCTCCAGATACTTTTTGCCTACAACTCCCATCAGCCCCAGCCATTGGCCATGTTGGCTGGGGCTGATGGGAGTTGTAGGCAAAAAAAATCATCTGGAGAGCTACCATTGGCCACCCCTGGCCTAGTGCACCCCTGATGTTTGTCCAGCCAATGCTTAAAGACTGCCAGTGAGGGGGACCTCACCATCTCCCTCAGTGGCTGATTCCACTGTTGAAAACCTCTTCTTGTAAGAAAGTTCTCCCTGATATCCAGCTGGTACCTTCCCAGCGTAAATTTAAACCTCTGATCGCGAGTCCTCTCCTCTGCTGCCAATAGAAACAGTCCCCTGCCCTCCTCTTTTCAACCCTTTCTCAAGGATTTGAACTTGGATGTGCTGTTCAGCAACGTACAGGGCAGTTTGGTGTAGCCAGTTTGGTGTAGTGGTGAAGTGTGCGGACTGTTATCTGGGAGAACCAGGTTTGAACACATGAAGCTGCCTTATACTGAATCAGACCCTCAGTCCATCAAAGTCAGCATTGTCTACTCAGACTGGCAGCCGCTCTCCAGGGTCTCAAGCTGAGGTTTTCCGCGCCTGTTTGCCTGGACCCTTTTTTTGTGGAGATGCCAGGGACTGAACCTGGGTCCTTCTGCTTCCCAAGCAGATGCTCTGCCACTGAGCCACCGTCCCTCCCCTTTGATTCCCCACTTCTCCACTTGCAGCTGCTGGAATGGCCTTGGGTCAGCCAGAGCTCTCGTAGAAGAAGAACAACTGCATGTTCATACCCCACCCTTCTCTCTGAATCAGAGATTCAGAGCGGCTTACAATCTCCTATATCTTATCTCCCTACAACAGACACCCTGTGAGGTGGGTGGGGCTGAGAAGGCTCTCACAGCGGCTGCCCTTTCAAGGACAATCTCTGCCAGAGCTATGGCTAACCCAAGGCCATTCCAGCAGCTGCAAGTGGAGGAGTGGGGAATCAAACCTGGTTCTCCCAGATAAAAGTCCACGCACTTAACCACTACACCAAACTGGCTGAAAGGGCAGCTGCTGTGAGAGCTCTCTCAGCTCCACCCACCTCACAGAGTGTCTGTTGTGCGGGAAGGCGATATAGGAGTTTGTAAACTACTCTGAGACTCTGATTCAGAGAGAAGGGCGGGGTATAAATCTGTAGTCTTCTTCTTCTTCTCTCATAACAGCTCTTTAAATATCCCCTCACAAACTGAACGTTCCCACATCCCACAACCTTTTCTCATATGGCTTGGTCGTTCCAAGGTCTCAGGTACCCCAAAAGTAAATCAAGTCACAGACATCCAGCAGATGTTTGCATGAAGATTCCCAGCTCCACCAAACTGTCTCCAGTACAGAATTTCATGATTCTTGTGTGTGCGTGCGTGCATTAATAGACAGGAAATCAGAAGAAAGTAACACAAGGACTTCTGCAGACGCTTGCTGTGTGTCTGGTTAAGCAAAAAGAATTAATATTGTTTTTAAAATATGCCAAATCAGGCCCCATCTAATACAGACTGATCTAACGCTGAGAGAGAAAAAACACTAAATCCAGTCGACTGGACTCTCAGGTGAAGGAGGTTCAACTGAGCAAAAGAACAGTTTTCTTTAAGCGCTTGAGGCTTATTTTCAATTGTCTCAAAAATGAGTAATTTCGGCTTCTCTCATAGCCACAGTCCAGTGACCACTGACCCCAAAGGGCAGGTTTGGAGCTCACGGTGGAACGGGGCTTCAGAGATGCCTTCCTTGCATGAAGCGGCTCGGTTAAGCCTGGTAAATTGGGTTATGGGACGGCAGGCACGATTTCCTCTACCGCATCGCACGCAGCTCTCTGCCTGTTTATCTTTGTATATTAAATGGGAAATGTGCTTTCTACAAACCTAAGCACGGCACTTGCTCAGCCAAAATATATTCTCCGCCCCCGTCAAGAGGTCAGTTTGCTATGGTAACATCCATTTTAGCTGCTCAGCCGTCGTCCGGAAGTGGTTGGCATATAACAGGCGATGTGAATAGCTGGGCGTAATTAAACCGGTATTTGCTTCCCCTGGTGTTTAATTGCGGCACTGGCTCAAACACCCCACACTCTCCGTGGGGCAGAAATGGTGAAGGCCACACAGGGAAACTCTGCCCCGGCCCCTAATCCAGGAAAGAATGACTCCGAGATTCAATACTGAGCAATATCTTGTTGGAAAACCGCACTGTCCGTTGCCCCACAATGCATCAAAGTTCAACTCCCAGGGAAAGGGATGAAAAGAAAATGGCCAATATTCTAATGCCCCCGTACAGATCTATGGCGCAGTCTCATTTGGAATATTTTAGGCAGTAGAAAAAGCCCAGCGGAGACTTATTTGCATATTAGGTCACACCCCTTAACAGCACAATTGTGTCGCACTGGTTTTTTTGTAGGGAAAAAAACAGAGGAACTCATTTGCATATTAGGCCACACCCCCTGACATCACAGTTGTGTCACACAGGGCTTTTTTGCAGAAAAAATCCAGCAGGAACTCATTTGCATATTAGGCCACACACTCCTGACATCACAATTGTTTTGTGCAGGGCTTTTTTTGTAGGGAAAACCCAGTAGGAACTCATTTGCATATTAGGCCACACCCCTGACCTCCCAATTGTGTCACGCAGGGCTTTTTGTAGGAAAAAACAGCAGGAACTCATTTGCATATTAGGTCACACCCCCTGACATCACAATTGTGTTGCACAGGGCTTTTTTGTAGGAAAAAACCCAGCAGGAAATCATTTTCATATTAGGCCACACACTCCTGACATCACAATTGTTTCGCACAGGGCTTTTTTTGTAGAGAAAACCCCCCAGCAGGAACTCATTTGCACATCAGGCCACGCCCCCTGACACCAAGCCAGCCGGAACAGCATTCCTGTGCATTCCTGCCCAAAGAAAAACCTGCCGTGGGCAGTATTGGTCACTGTATTTCAAAAAGGCCATTGCAGAGCTGGGAAAAGTACAGAAGATGGCAACTGAGATGTTGAGGGGTCTGGATCAGCTTCTTTATGAGGAAAGGCTGAGTAGCCTGGGACTCTTCAGTTCAGAAAAGAGACTTCTAAGTGGGTGGCATGGGAGGTTTATCAAATTATGCGTGGGGTGGAGAGAGTGGACAAGCAGAACCTTTTCTCCTTCTTTCAAAATACTAGAACTTGAGGGCATCTAATGATGTTACTGGGCAAGAAATTCAGGACTGACAAAAGAAGTACCGCTTTACACAGAGAGCAATGGACATGTGGTATTTGCTGTCAAAGGATATAGTGATGACCACAGGCACAGACGGTTTAAAAGGGGATTAGACTCATTCCTGGGGGAGGGAAATGGCTGCTAGCCCCGGTGACTGAGGGGAACCTCCACATTCAGAAGCCATCAGCCAGGAGGCAACATCATGGAAAGGCCTCAGCCTCTATGCCCTGTTCTGGACCTTCCGGAAGAACTGGTTGGCCCCTATTGTGAGGCAGGATGCTAGACTAGATGGTCCACCAATCTGATCCAGCAGGGCTCTTCTGATGTTCTTCTCAGAGGAAGGCCTCGGCCTCTCTGCCCTGTTGTTGGCTGTCCAGAGAAACTGGTTGGCCCCTGTGTGAGGCAGGAGGCTTGACTAGATGGACCACTGGCCTGATCCAGCAGGGCTTATCAGGGGAAGGCCTCAGCCTCTATGCCCTGTTCTTGGCCCTCCAGAGGAACTGGTTGGTCTCTGAGTGACACGAGACGATGGACTAGATGGACCACTGCTCTGATCCAGCAGGGTTGAACCTATGTTCTTATGTCCTGAGGGCAGCCAGCAAGGCAGCAGTGCCCAGTGGCTCCTGTGTGGTGACATCAGAAGCTGCAGAGGGGTGGTGATGGAAACCAGGGGTGTCTATAGCTACACTCTGCAAGAGGACAGTTGCTGACTGCCTGATATTCCCTGCTGACACCATGTGCCTGCTTCGACACCAGGCACAGCAAGCCAGTCGACAACCACATTCCTGCCTCCACTGCTGCCTCCTAGCACTTTCAGGCATGGTCTGTCCTCCTTCGCCTAACCAACCTACAGCAGGTGCCAAAGAACCGCTTCACCGGCTGCCCCTCCGAAGCTGAGCAGAATGTCTGTGTTGCAGGACCCTCAGACAGGAGAGGCCACCGGGGTTCGAATTCACAGCTACTCCCCTCTCCGACGCTGTTGTAGCCAACAGTGGGAGGCCGGCAGCTACAGTTGCCAACTCTGAGCTAAGGAATTCCTGAAGAGTTGGAGGTAGGGCCAGGGGAAGGCAGGAGAGGCAGCTCAGCAGAGGCTGTAATGCCAGAACCCTCCAGAGCAGCCGTTTTCCTGAGGAAAATGAATTTCTGTCCTCTGGAGATCCACTGAAACTCTAGGGGATCTCCACACCCCACAAGTAGCTGGTAACCCCACACATTACTGTTGCTGTTGCTACTGCTGTTGTTGCTAACATTGTTGTTGTTTTTGTTGTTGTTGTTATTGTTGTTATTTACCCCATTCTGGCCCAGACTGGGTTCTGGGCAATGTAAATCAATAATATAAAAATACACAAATTTAAGCAATAGAACACTTCAACTAAAACATCTTACGTGTTACAGACCCCCTGACAGCACCCTAGTTTCTTGTATTCTACACTGTTGGGTGACGTATCAAGGGGAGAGAGCCCAAAGGGTGGGAGAAGATAAGGTGCCAGCTCAGCAACCGTTGCTGTCCTTATTCAAAAGCCTGGTGGGACATCTCTGAGTTGCAAAATATCCCACAGGGCCCTGGCGTTACCTGGCAGAGAGTTCTACCCCACGGGGGCCAGGGCCGAAAAAGCCTTGACCCTTGTCAAGGACAACCAGACCTCTTTAGGGCCAGGGGTCACCAAGAGAGCATAATGCTCTTCCAGGGATATAGTGGAGAATGTGGTCCTGTAGATATGGCGGCCCCAGACCGGTCAAGGCCTTAAAGGTCATAACCAAAACCTTGAATCTGACTCAATAGTCAACCGGGAGACAGTGCAGCTGGCGCAGCCCAGGTTGAATATATGCTGTCTGCGGCGTTCCCATCAGGACTTGCGCTACTGCATTCTGGACCCGTTGGAGCTTCTGGATCAGCCTCAAGGGTAGGTCAGTGTAGAGCGAGTTACAGTAGCCTGGCCTGGAGGTGGCCGTCGCATGGATTACTGTGGCCAATAATTTTATTTTCCACTCAGAAATAAAAGTATGGATCAACAACTGGAACATGAGATGGAAAACTTGAGAAACATCCAAGAAGCCAGTTGTCCGGCTTCCACTTGGGATTCAGTTTGCCTTTCACAGGATAGGCAGAAATAAACCACCCCGTAAAAATACCATGAGTTTATTCAGGAGAGGGGGCACATAACAGGCCCCTACTCTGAGGCAGGAGTGCCTTAGAGTCTCCCCAAACCTTAATCCGACCTGTAAGGGTTTCTTATATTTCCACCCGGCTCCTTATTATTCCAGTCAAATTCCTCCAGCATGGAAACGTATTTACTCAAGTCCCTTCTAAGTATGCAAAGGCCAACTTTCGGAAGAGTGGGTGAGGGAATAAACTTCTCCTGCGCTTATAAATATCAAGGAGAATTCAAGGTAGCGGCAAAACAAAAGGCATACAATATTTATTCCAGGGGAAGCCTTGATGCTACTTGGGGAGTTATCACTATTATATTACAAGAACGGTATTCTGTCTGTGTAAACGCCCGACACACACGCTATACCCTGATTATCGAATCCCTCTTGATTATGGGAAAAGAGGCAAAATAAAGTCATGAGCCAGCTTTAAAGTAATGTGAAGCATAATATTGTATTTTATCATATCTGCAGAATCCCAACATCTTTGTATAGTACGCACTAAAAGCAGAGGCAATCTGATTTTTAAAAGATGGCATGAATCCTTCATTCTAAATCTTTTGTAGTTTATCTTTTAAAAAAACCAACGCTTTAGTTCAGCAATTACACCTCCACAAAGTCATTATCTGATTTTCTGGATCCTATTGCTATTGGAACGTTAAAGAAACAAAGTTTGAGAGAAAGGTGCCCTAAGTGAGCTGCGGGGGGGGGGGGGGGGGGAGACAAAAGGCTTTTTTTAACTAATATTTTAATTAGAATCCTAAATTTCTTCAATAAATGAATTTCAGGCCAAAAGATGTCAGGTTATTCCATATACACTGCAAATGTGATGCTAGCTATACTCTGCTAGAGTATGAATGGGGGGGGAGAGTGTTTAGTAAAATTAAAAAGGTGAATGTAAAAGGTAGTCCCCTGTGCAAGCACCAGTCGTTTTCAACTCTGGGGTGACGATGCATCACGATGTTTTCACGGCAGACTTTTTATGGGGTGGTTTGCCATTGCCTTCCCCAGTCATTGACACTTTGCCCCCCAGCAAGCTGGGTACTCATTTGACCGACCTCGGAAGGATGGAAGGCTGAGTCAACCTTGGGCCGGCTACATGAACCCAGCTTCCGCCGGGATCGAACTCAAGTCATGAGCAGAGAGTTTGGACTGCAGTACTGCAGCTTTACACAGGGCTGCTCCTTAGTAAGTGTCGATGACTGGGGAAGGCAATGGCAACCCACCCCGCAGAAAACCCTGCAGAAAAGCCGTGAAAACATTGTGATGCGACATCACCCCAGAGTCGGAAACAACTGGTGCTTGCACAGGGGACTACCTTTAGTAAACTTAGAGACCGCTTATTTATGATTCGATTTGGGAGGGAAGAAATTCATCTTTGTTTCTGTACTATGCTTCTCTTTAAATTATGTACCTTAATTTTTACAAGAGTCACAGAAGTCAATGAGGCTCCTTTCCTAATAAGCATACTTTGGATTGCTGCCACAGAGAGGAAAACTGGCAATATATTTGAATATTCAGCATAATCCAATTTTTTTTTTGCCACATTTCAGAATTGAGCTAGTCTTTAAATTTTGAAAGGCAGAATGTGATCTCAGAATCAGACAACCTGAATGCCAAAACCTGTAATTCAAGTGATTTAACTGACTAAATAAAAAGAGTAGTCTGATACTGTCAAATGTTAACATTGAATGCCTGACCTTTCAAATATTCTTTTTTTTAAATCATTTCAGACCCTGTCAAATATTCACTGCAGCCAAATACCAGCTGTCAAATGCTTTTGGCTTGCTACACTTGAGTAGGGATGCCTCTGAAATTGACTTTCTGTGAATTTTCCTCCAGATTCTGGAATTTCAAATTAGTAGCTCTAGTTTCCTATAAAGAATCCAAAGCATTTTATTCCTCCATGGTTTCTTTTGCTATTTCTAAATTGTATACTGAGTCCTGGGGCAAATTGCAGCTTGATACAGCACATACCACCCCCAGTCTCTTCCATATTTTTCCTTCTTTAAATGTGAAAGATGTAAAAAAAAAAAAAAAAAGTTGGAAGGTGCTCGAGAGCGCCCTCTAGCTGAGAGCTCAGGACATCCTGCCCCCAGTGCACCCCCATCATAATGCTTCAGGCCGAGAGCTAGACTTTGTGTGGACTGGTGAATATCATGAAAAGTACCTAGGGTTGCCAAGTCTAACTCAGAAAATATCTGGGACTTTGGGGGTGGGGTGGGGAAATTTTGGGGGTGGGGCCAGGGGACTTTCCCATTCCCTAAAATAAATAAATAAAAATACAGCAGTGCAGTTCCCCTGAATACATTCTTCATTTTGCCATCCCCCAGTAGCTGGCTACACTTCCAATTCCCCCCACCTCTCTCTCTCTCTCTCTCTCTCTCTCACACACACACACACACACACAGAGTTTGGAAAGCACACTAGGTCTCACTAGGGCAACTTACTCATCATAGGAGTTGTTGACTGTTCTATACCCAACCCAGTTTGTCAGACTAACACAGGGAAACCAGAGGTTACTATTTTAGTGCGCAAACAGCTTCTTAAGGGACTATAAAACAAAAAGAGGTTCTGAGCTCCTTCCTTTCCCTTCCAACAGGCATGTTGTTCTGCAGGCTCACCCCACCCCCAGTCAGCCTGGCTCAAAGATTTAAAGGCACACACACCTTTCTAGAACCATGCTGTTCCCAGCATCTTCTTAAGCCTTCTGAGGTTTGAAGGCACATGGTGGCTGTGGGGTCAGGGCTCCCACCCCCCGCCAGCCAGCTGACTGGAGGTGGGAAAGAGCCTGCCAAATTGGGAGATCCCCCGTTAGGGCCTAGGGATTAGCAAGTCTAAAAGTAATGCCTGATATGAATGTACAATGAAATGCATTAAGATTCCTTTTGTGTTCCATTTAGCAATGCACAGAAGAACAAGCACATATCAGTAACACACACCACACACAACCATTTGTATCATTAAATCAACTGAAAATGAAAAGGGGAGGGGGGACTTAACCTAAACTGAATTAAGACCCTAAAGGTTACAAAGCTCTAAATGTATAGGTCCACTAATTATGCTCTTCAAATTAAAAACATTAAATATTGACATAGCCAATGTTTTTAATTTGTCGAATATAATTATTTGGCCTATACATTCAGATCTTCTTACCCTTTGGGTTCTTAATTTCATTAAATTAACATCATGACTGCTTTGGCAATATTTTGGCATAGTGCACAGAGAGTGGGGACATGAAAAGGAATGGAAGAAGCAGCGTTGCAGCACAACAAGCACATTTC